>NW_026000294.1:2129319-2140460 GCF_001458135.2 Marmota marmota marmota | reverse complement strand
TGTATAAGAGACAGGATGGGGGGGGGTGTGACTGGGCAGGATGACTGGGCAGGAAAGGACAAGACTAGGGTGGGAGGGCTTGGATTTTCTAGAAGTGTGCAGATACAAAAATGGTTCCTTTAGAAGTCTGGAAGTGACCCAGGCAACCTGTTCCCCCTCAAAGCTTTCTCTTATTGGCAGTGCCCCCTACCCCCTGGGAAGTGGACACAGAGAATCTTTCAGTCAGGGCTTTGTGGTTTGTACAATCTCTGTATCCATAGCAACTAGCCAACTAGCTAGGCCTCCTTTAGCCCCAGGTCAGAGCTGGAACCTCTGCTTCAGGTTACTCCTGCTTCCTGGGGTGGAAGGTAACTTAACATGGGGCTGCCTCAAGCTTGGCCAGATCTGCCTCAACTTGCTGAACTGAGTTTGCCCCACCCTGGGGCAGTTTTCCTGAGTTTCCACCCTGGGTAAGCACTCCAACCCCAGAGCTGGATGCAGTTAAATAGGGAGGAGCTGGAGAGAGTGGGTATGCATTCTGCCTGCAAAAAGGTTGGACCTCCTGGGTGTCCCACTGACCTTCCAGGTATGGAGAATCAAGGTGACAGAATGACCCCAGAGACTCTTTGCCAGGCATGGAGCCACGGTTATTCACCTCATACAATCCAGCACTTTGGGCCGTGACCTCCCTCAGTTGTTGAGCAGCGGCCCAGGACTGCCCCTCCCACGGGCTCCTCAGATGTCTGGGAGGGAGGCTGGGATATGCCCTCTTCCAGGGTCCCTGATGGCCGAGTGTCCCTTCCCCCAGGCCTTCACCATGGCCCCTGGCTGCTGTTCCGTCTGGGCCCGCTGCCTCCACTGCCTGTATAGCTGCCACTGGAGGAAATGCCCCAAAGAGAGGATGAAAACGAGCAAGGTGGAGTAGGGTTGGGGGGGAGGCTGGAAGGCAGAAGGCAGACGCTGATCAAGGGGATAAGGAGGCCAATTGTGCTCCTAGGCAGCTGGGAGGAAGGGGTTTTTCTCTCCCCAGAAAGAAAATCTCCCTCAAATATGGAAAGAGCAGCCCAGAGCAGAGCAGCCCAATGCATGGCAGGAAGCTCTCTTGAGCTGCCACCCATTGGGGACTCTGAGCGCGAGATGGGGATCCATCATCTGTGAGCTTCTCTCCTGCCCCTTTACAGTGCGACTGTATCTGGTTTGGCCTGCTCTTCCTCACCTTCCTCCTCTCCCTGGGCTGGCTGTACATCGGGCTCATCCTTCTCAATGACCTGCACAACTTCAATGAGTGTGTCATGGGCCCCACCCTGTCCTCAGCATATATGTCAACCTACTCCCCTCCCTAGGGACCCTTGGGTGCTCAGCCTTAACCATTGATCATTGACCAGCCCTAGCTCTCCTACTCTCCAACCTTCTTAGAAAATCCTTCCATGAAATCTCCCCAGTCCTTGGAGCCCTGGCCCCATGGACTTTCCCTCACTCCTTCTGGTTCTCCTGGATCCACCCACCCCAAATCCCCTCAGGTCACTAATGAGAGCCCTTCCCCCACTTAGATACCTCCTTCTCCCCTCCCACAGATTCTTATTCCGCCACTGGGGACACTGGATGGACTGGTCCCTGGCATTCCTGCTGGTCATCTCTCTACTGGTCACATATGCATCCTTGCTATTGGTGGGTAAAGGGACAGCCAACCTAACCCTGACCTCAGCCCTTCTTTCCTGCTCACCTCTGCCCTCTTGTTCTCATCCTGGCCACTGAGGGGAGGAGGATAATTCTTGGGTGGGAGGGAGGTTCTAGAATGCAAAACCCTTTATAGTGACCTTGCCCTGCTTTTGGCACCTCCTAAGTCCTACTACCCTCTACCCCTAGCTCCTGGCCCTGCTCCTGCAGCTCTGTGGACAACCTCTGCATCTGCACAGTCTCCACAAGGTACAGTGAGGGTGATAGTGAGTGGGAGAGGGAGCCACTAGGCCCAGGGCTTGGCAGGCTGTTTGCTGAAGACTTCATTTTTGTTTTCTTTTTTATTTGTTCTGTTTAGATATATATGACAATAGAGTATATTTTGAAATATCATACATACATAGAGTATAACTTAGGATCCCATTCTTGTGGTTGTACATGATGTGGAGTTTCACTGGTCATGTATTCATATTGAAGACTTCATTTGTAGATCCATGGGGTCAAGTTCAGATCCTGAAACCCAGTATGTTTATTGAGTCAAAGAAGGAAAGCTGATGTGTCAGAGGAAGGGAGAGATCCTGCCTCAACAGAGGGAGGGGCAGCCCAGGTAACCAAAAGTCCAGGTTGACAAAGAGAGACCCATTCATCCCTGACCCTTCAGGTGCTGCTGCTCCTCATTATGCTTCTTGTGGCCACTGGCCTTGTGGGACTGGACATCAAATGGCGACAGGAGTGGCATAGCTTACATCTGTCACTGCAGGTGAGTGGCAGATCTCCAGTGGATGGCGTGGCCTGTGGCCAATCCCAGAATATACTGCTTCCTGGTCCCCCCAAACTGCAGGTGGCTCTGAACTCCAACAGTCAGGCCCTAAGAGAGGAGGGAGAAGGGCACTAGGAAGAAGAGCCCTGCTCACCAGCTCTTGTCCACAGGCCACAGCCCCATTCCTTCATATTGGAGCAGTCGCTGGAATCACCCTCCTGGCCTGGCCTGTGGCTGATACCTTCTACCGTATCCGCCCAAGAGGTGCCAATTACACCCCCCCCTACTCATCCTCTTTGGCTGTTAGTGCTTCTGCCTCCTGCTGCTCACCCAGTGTGCTGTACCTGCACTCTGCCTTCTCTCTAGAGCTCCAACAATGCCTTTCCCCAAAGTCTGTCCTAATCCCCACAGGTCCCAAGATTCTGCTACTGTTCCTATTTTCTGGAGTTGCCCTGGTCATCTACCTGGCCCCCCTATTCATCTCCTCACCCTGCATCATGGAACCCACAGACTTACCCACTAAGCCTGGGCTGGTGGGACACCGAGGGGCCCCCATGGTGAGTAACGGGCAAGATTCTGGGAGAGCAAGGAGAATCAGCTCCTGTCCGTTGCAGGGGCCAGGCCTGTAGGTCCCCAAACTCCCGCCCTTCCCTATTACCACCTCTCTTTCCCAGCTGGCCCCCGAGAACACCCTGATGTCCCTGCGGAAGACCGCGGAATGTGGAGCTGCTGTGTTTGAGACTGATGTGATGGTCAGGTGATGGAGGGTGGGGCTCAGGGGATTTGGGGGCTGAGGGACACAGGGCAGGAGCTCGGGAAAATATGAACAGCTCCAGAGCTTGACCCTCTGATGCCCCTTATGCTCTTAGCTCCGACGGGGTCCCATTTCTCATGCATGATGAGAAGCTGAGCAGAACCACGGATGTAGCCTCTGTGTTCCCAGCCCGAACCACAGCCCACAGCAGCGAATTCTCCTGGGCTGAACTAAAGAGACTCAATGCTGGGGCCTGGTTCTTAGAGGTGAGGAGAGCATACGAGAAGAGGCTGCCATCTTCAGGGACACTTGGAGAGGGCAGGGTTCAACCCACTAATAAGCATCTGCTGAGCCATACGCTGGCCCTTAGAAACACAGTGTCTGCCCTCAAGTCACTCCCATCTAGTAAGGAACAGAACCCAGGCAGCAGACAGGTAGAATAGGAAATCTAGAACAATAAAAATATTTGTCTTAGCTATGCAGTGGCACATACCTATAATCCCAGCTATAAGCCAGGCACAGTGGCACATGCCTGCAGTCCCAGCAACTAGGGAACCTGAGGTATGCAAGTTAGAGGTCAGCCTAGATAATTTAGCAAGACCCTTTCTGGAAAAATAGGTTTGGGGAGGGGATTGAGGACATATTTCAATGGTAGAGTGCTTGCCTAGAATGTACAAGGCCCAAGGCCCTAGATTTGATCCCCAGAAACACACACACACACACATACACACACACACACACAGAAAGAGAGAGAGAGAGAGAGAAAGGCCAGAGACCAGGGATGTAGCTAAGTGATAAAATGTCCACTGGGTTTAAAAAAAAAGTGAGGGAAGAATGTAATCCTAGTTACTCAGGAGGCCAAAGCAAGAGAATTGTAAATTCAAGGCTAGCCTGGATAACTTAGCCCTGTCTCAAAATGAAAATTTTAAAAGGGATATGGATGTAGCCCAGTGATGATAGATCACTTGCCTAGCAAACATGAGACCCTGGGTTCAATTCCCAGCACTGGAAAAAAAAAAAAAATATATATATATATCAAGTGACATGAAAGTTTGCTCATAAGATGGGTAAAACAAGGACAGAGAATTCTTTTTGCAGTATTGGGGATGAAACCCAGGGCTTTGTACATACTAGGCAAACACTAAGGTAAACTCTAGCCCTGGCAACAGGGAATTCTAGTCAGAGGGAAGAGCATGTAATAAAGGCCAGAACTATGAAAAAGTGTGTTCCCAGAGGAAAAACGGTGGCTCAATATAATTGGGAGATACAATTCATAGGAGTGGTGGGAAGCAGAGGCTTAATTCTTATGGGCTTTGAATGCCAGACCCAGAAGTATGGACTTCAATCCTGTAGGTGGTGAAAAATATTTAA
This sequence comes from Marmota marmota marmota, assembly GCF_001458135.2. Classification (NCBI taxonomy): domain Eukaryota; kingdom Metazoa; phylum Chordata; class Mammalia; order Rodentia; family Sciuridae; genus Marmota; species Marmota marmota. Next base: position 2,135,919 of record NW_026000294.1, on the reverse strand, counting down.
AAGAATACTTTGTTTTTTCAGTTCCTTTTCTCCTGATTATAAAATTAATACTTGTTTGTTGTTTAAAAAAAGTAAAAATTCAGAGAATCCAGAAATCGAAGTTTCTCATAATCCAACCCATCTGAAATATTCACTATTCACAGTTGGAGATATATAGATATAGATATATAGAGATATATAGATATATANAGATGTGTATAAGAGACAGATATATATATATATATATATATAAATGTTACATAAATAGGATCATGACACAGACTTGCAATCAGGTTTTTATTTTTGCAATTTTTTAAAAATTTATATATGATGACATATCAGACTGATTAGGAACAAGTGATGTCTGAGTTTGAAACCTGGCTCCACCACTTACTAGCTATGTGACTCTGGGCAACATTCCTTAGTCAATTTGTGCATTGGTTTCTTCTTATGAACAATGAGAATAATAGCAGCACCCACCTTATAGGGTTATTGGGAGGATTAAGTCAGTTCATGCACATGAAGTACTTGGAACACTGTTTTGCATATAGTAAGTACTCAATACAAGTGTTAGATAGCTAACTTTATCCTTGTCATCAAACAGGAAGTGAGGTTATTCATTGACCATAAGGGAAGGCAAGCAGAAGGGTAGGGTCTTGGGATAGCTACTGGGGGAATGGGAAAGGGAACAAATCAAGAGCAAGTGAAAGGCTTTCTAAGCACCACTGAGCAAAAATCAGGACAACAGTGCCAGCAGTGCCACATGCTATGCTCTCCTGTGGCAGCACTCAGCCCCCCATTCTAGGGATGGAGGAGACAGTTGAGGAATTGGATCAGGCTTTAGGAATTGTAGGGCAAGTGGATCAGGATGGCAGTTGACAGCACTTATGAACAATGGGAATAATAGCAGCACTGAATTCAGAGAATTCAGACAGCACTGTGGAAAAATAATTTCAAGCTATGGATAGACAATGGGTGGGGGATGTAGGTGCAAGCAGAAAGGGGCTGAAAGACTGGAAGGAAACCAAAGGGTCAGGATCCCAGAGATCTTCATGAGGCTAAAGAAAAGGTGTAAGGGGAAAAAAAGGAAGTTGGGATACTAGAAGAGTGGGTAATTAAAATCAAAGAGTAAGGTATAAGATATTCTGGAAGAAAGTCACAGTTCAGGGAAAGAAAGACCCTGGCTCAGAGGTGGGCAGAAGCTGGACACCAAGTAGGAGATGAGTGAAGATGGTGAGAATGGGGGGAACCTGGAGACATATTCTGGTGTTGAAAGAATTTTCCTTTTTTATAGAGGCAACCCTTCTGGGGGGCCAAGCAGCTATCAGGCCCTGATCGGAAAGAAGCTGAGAGTCAGACAGTACCAGCATTAGAAGAGCTACTGAAGGAAGCGGCAGTCCTCAACCTTTCCATCATGTTTGACTTGCGTCGTCCTCCACAAAACCACACATACTATGACACCTTTGTCAACCAAACATTGGAGACTGTGCTGAGTGCAGGGGTGCCCCAAGCCATGGTGATATTATCAGGGTTCCCAAGGGACCCCATTTGCCCCTCTTCCCACCCTGCCTACCCTAGGCCATGATAATGATTTTAAGGTTGCCCCCACCCAACTATATACCCTATTCAATGGCCAAACCTCTCTGCCCCTGCCCCTATCCCAATCCTTATGTCTTCCTCACCTTCATGCCCATCTTCCCTGAACCACAGGTCCTTTGGCTACCAGATGAAGATCGGGCTAATGTCCAACAACGTGCACCAAGAATGCGCCAGATATATGGACAGCAAAGAGTCAACATAACTGAGAGGCCCCAGTTTCTCAACCTCCCATATCAAGACCTGCCACTGTTAGATATCAAGTGAGTGCCAGAGAAAGGAACCCAGAGGACCCAAAAGTTTACTATCAGGGAAGAACCAATGCAGGGAGGGCCAAGGTTATTCATTCATTCACTTATACAACATTCACTTATACAAGATGTTGTATAAGTGAATGAATGAATAACCTTGGCCCTCCTTGCATTTGTCAAACACTTGCTGTGTATCAGGTAGTATATATTGCAGACTTTGGGGACATAAACATGAATAAGATAGAGAAGGTCCATTCTTTGGTGGAGTTTGCATACTAGTGAAAGAGACAAATAAGCCACTTGAAATACATGCATATTGGGTAGTGATAAGTGTCATGAAGAGAAAATACAGAGATGCAGTAGTCATTACGGCTCAGAATAAGGAGATGGTACATAAGGCAAGGTTGCTACATTAGGAAGAGTGACTAAAGAAGTGATGTCTGGGCCAAAATCTGAGTGGTCACAAGGAACCAGACTAATGAGCAGACTAATGAAGGTGAAACTAGAGAGAGAGGCAGGGGGAAAATTGGGCAGGGCCTTGTAGACCATGAGAAATACTTTAGCTTTTATTCTATGGTGAATGGATCATTTTAAGAGAGGATGAATCTGCTGGGTGCAGTGGCACACACCTATAATCCCAGCGGCTCCAGACAATGAGGCAGGAGGATAGAGAGTTCAAAGCCAGCCTTAGTAAAAGTAAGGCACTAAGCAACTCAGTGAGACCCTGTCTCTAAATAAAATACAAAAATAGGGCTGGGGATATGGCTCAGTGGCCGAGTGCCCCTGAGTTCAATCCCCAGTATCCCCCTAAAAAAAAAGATTAATCTAAAAGAGAGAAAGAGATGGCAGTGTTCCAGATGTGAACTAGGCCTCAGAAGCTGACCAACCCAGTAAACATGAAGGACTTCAAAGCATGAGGTTGCTAAGGGCTCATAATGTCCTTGTGCTCAATTTTTTTTAAAAAAATGTGAACTATATAATGGTTTAGTTATCATAAGTGTTTCAAGGGCCTTTGCTTAAGTTGTCACCTTGGAGGGAGATAGGACATAGAAACCTGCACCTTAGTTTTGTCCTGATCAATGTTGACTGCTCTCATGTTTCCAAAAGATGTGTATTGTTAATTATTACGCTGATGATGGAATCAAAGCCCTGGAAGGCTAAGTTCTTTAAAATGATAGGCCAAACCTATCAAGATAAAATATAAAAGGGAAGCCATACATGGTGGCACATGCCTGTAATCCCAGTGACTGGGCAGGTTGAGGCAGGAAGATCACAAGTTTGAGTCCAACCTGGACAATTTAGTGACAATCTGTCTCAAAATGTTTTAAAAAATGATTAAAATGTTGGGGATATAACTCAATGGTACAGTACCCCTGAGCTCAATTTCCAGTACTATAAAAATAATAACAATAATAATAATTTCAATTACACAAACACTGACATCAGCAGGAATGTGTGAAAAAGACCAGGGATTTGCCTGAACAATGGGCATAGTGAGTCATCAGTGGGAGATGACATTGCCAAAGGCTATTCTGAGTCTAGGCTGCCCTCATGCAGGCATAGTATCCAGAGGCAGGAGGAGATAAATTTCTTTGCTCAAAGCTGGCCCAAGCTAATCCAAGCTACTTGGGAGGCTGAGGCAGGAGGATTGCAAGTTTGAGACCAACCTCAGCACCTTAATCAGACCTTGTCTCAAAATGAAAAGGACTTTTGGGGTGCTACCAGTGGTGCACGCCTCTAATCCCAGTGGCTCAGGAGTCTGAGGCAGGAGGATCCAGAATCCAAAGTCAGCATCAGCAACTTAGTGAGGCCCTAAGCAATTCAGCGAGACCCTGTCTCTAAATAAAATATTGAAAAGGGGCTGGGGATGTGGCTCAGTAGCTAAGCGCCCCTGAGTTCAATCTCCAGTATCAAAAAATAAAAATAGATAAAAAGGACTGGAGATGGAGCTCAGTGGTAAAGCACATCTGGGTTCAATCCCAAGTACCAAATAAATAAATATTTGTTTACTTGGCTCAAGTGTGTCTGGGAGTTAATGTTCAGAAGTTGGCTCTATATTTTCAAAGGAACATTGATAAATTGAAGTGAGATCAAATTTAGAAAGGCATGTAAAGGGAAGGAAATAATAATCCAGGTGCCAAGAGTAATGGTTGAAGGAATTGGGGTTCTTGGCCCTGGAGAAGAGAAGGATCAGAGAGACATCACCTGTGTTCCTCAGACCTCCAATAGGCTGTCATGGGACAAATAGGAGAGATACATCTGTGTGGCCCCAGACAGCAAAGCCAGGACTTGTGGATGGAATCCACCAAGAGATAGAGTTCATCTATGCAAAGAAAGCCACCTTTGATCAGGGGCTGCTATGCAAAGTTAGAACTGAACTGATACCCACAGCATCACTATAGATACTAACACAGGAGGCTACCTTCCATGCCTCCTGCACCACTGTTCTGGATGTTCCCTGTCTCTTTTCCACTTCCACAGGGCACTGCACCAGGATAATGTCTCCGTGAATCTATTTGTAGTGAACAAACCCTGGCTCTTCTCCCTGCTCTGGTGTGCAGGAGTGGATTCAGTCACCACCAATGACTGCCAGCTGCTTCAGCAGATGCGTTACCCCATCTGGCTTATTGTAAGGCTCTGGGACTGTCATTGCTCCTCTTCTTCTCTCATCTCTGTTCTCCTTAACCCTGTCCCTCACTTCCTTACTTAGTTTCCCCCATATACTACCCTTGGGGATCTGGCCACTGACAGGAGCTTTTTCCTATTTCCATAGTCCCCCAAAACCTACTTAATGATGTGGATCATTACCAACTGTGTTTCTACCTTACTGCTTGTGTGGACCTTCCTCCTCCAAGGGTAAGTGCTTTGTGGGTCCTTACTTTCCCCAGGCCCCTGGTGATAGTTCTGATTCTGACCCATATGTGCTACCTGGGCCTTGGGGTTTGGTCTGTTCAGTTCCTTTGAGATTCTTAGGTCCTTTCTTATACCACCAAATTGGCTTGAACCTGGGAAAAGCAAGTTTGGGGATCCCAGGGTCAGAAGGTCCTGCTTGAAGCTGGCTGAACTTACAATGGAAAGCTTTCCTCCCTATAGGAGATGTGCTAATGAAAGAGAGAGAACTGGTAAGAACACCACCACCTCATTTTCTACTTTAGTCTTCTCCTGGCTCATCCCTATATGACCCAACCTCTTCCCACCTCCCCAGGCTTAGAAACAGCAGTGCTGCTGACAAGGATCAACAATGTCATAATGGATTGAATGTCGTGTGCTGGCCTTCCATCAGCTGGAGTCCAAGGCCTATCTTCATTGGTCAATTGCAAGGGAAGAAGAGGGGCTAAAGAGGAATACTCTGGGGTAGTGTGTTGTGGTGCGGTGGAATTTTCCCAAGAGGAGGTTTTGAACCAGGATAGACCTCTGCCCAGATGGTGGGCATGCCTCAAGCTGCCGTGGAATCTGCTGCCCTCAGGGTTTTGACCTGAGATATAGTTTGGGAAACAGTGAGTCATGAGAAGTTTCTCCCAAATTGAAACTAATTTGAGGAAGTAAAAGGAAGGTTGACAAGATAAGGTTTCAGACATGTGTGTGTGTGTGTGTGTGTTTTTACTTAGAAGGCATAGGGTGTATCAGGGTGGCACAGCTTAGAACAGTGGTGGAAAGAGATGATAAAGTGACCTTTCCTGGAGAACTCTAAGATGATGGAGACACAGTCCCCACTCCATGGAGTGTCTCACCTGACCCTTGTGATTTAGCTGCTTTTCTGCTTAAAGCCCATTTAGATATGTAATTTTGTGCCTACAGGTAGCTTTTTGCTGTAAACAACCTTTTATTTTTTCTTCAAGACTAGATGGTTCCTGTATCTTGCTTGTCAGTCTGTTACTCAATGAATTTATTTCCCATTTGGTCACAGTCTAATCTTTTCGGCACTAGGACTAGGAGGGTGCATCTTCTATCTCGGGTTGGATGTGACATGATATTGAGGGTTCATCATGGGGAGATTCGTGGGTTGGAGGTGGGAGGACAACCACCTGTGGCAATTAAGGACTGTCAGAAGCAAGCTGGAAAGTAGCCATCATGGGAAACATTCCTGGTGGCCCAAGTGAGCTGTGTAGGATTGCGTTTTGGCTCCACCTTGTGGTCACCCGCCCAAAGGAGGGCCGCGTCCGTCGTCACCTTGACGTGTTTGTTGAATGCCACCTGTTTTCCATGCCGATGGGGACTCATGTCCTTGACTGCGGACTCTCTAGGCACTGTCTGATTTCCATAAGTTTTCGCTCCTCTAGGCTGTGCTCAGGGTTTTGTTTCCGGCCCAGCCTTCCTCTCGAGGAGCAAGTTCCCCAGTGTGATTGCTGCTTGTAACTCCCTGGGCTAAGCAGTGGAGATGGCCAGTGTGGAGCTGGCCTAGGATGTGAAGTCTGGTTAAAAAAAAGGGGGGGGGGGGCGGGAGAGGGCTAGGTCAAAACTAGGACAAGAGGATGCACTGTGCTGACCCTACAGTCCTCCATTATACTGATATTTGCCCTGTTCGTGCCTCCACACAAAGGTCAGTCGAATTAAGGCTCTGGCCTGGTCAGGAGACTCTGTTTTCAATTTCTCCTCTTTCGCCAGACTGGGACCTGGGCAGGCAGCACAAGAACCTCGGGATCAGACCCTAGACCCCTCGGTTGCAAGGCTGCCAAGGGAACTACAATTCCCAGTATGCCTCAGGGTATTTCCGGTCTATGGACTTACGGAGGCGAGTTTGAATTTGTGTTCCCGCCCCCTCCTGCTCGCGGAC
>NW_026000294.1:2125902-2129001 GCF_001458135.2 Marmota marmota marmota | reverse complement strand
CGCCTCTTCCCCCTCTCTCGCCGCCCCGCCCCTTCCATGAACACACATGCACATGCATATTCAGTCAACCGTCCACACCAACATACCTTGCCTGCAGCTGGCACGGGGGATGGGGGCACCGGCGTGCGACTTGTAGGGAGGCTGGAGCGCACTGGGAGCAAACCTGGCGGCTGCTGCCTGAGACCTGGTCTTGGGAATCCACGCCGCCTTGCACTGAGCAGGTCTCCTTCACACACTGCCTTTCAAGCTGCATTTCCTTACTTTCCCCCATTCCCGATACCGCCCCTCAGTCAGGCGGATTACCGACTTCAGCTCTGGAGCTCCCAGTCTGTCAGGTACAGCAGGGATGTAACCTCTCAGCATGTACCTCCCTCCCCTTATCCCTTCTTTTCTGTTCCCTGTCAGTCGCCCAGACTCAAGCCTTGCAGCCTCTTCTTCTCCTCACCTACCGACTTCACCCTGTCGTACTCCAGTGTCTCCACCCCTACAGCCCCAACCTCCTAGCTCCCACACTCTCAGCTGTTGTCCTCTAACCTCAGCGTCCTGAAACCCAGCTGGAAGGCCAGTGCCCAGCTCCAGCCCTTGCCCTTAGCCCCTGGCCTCCAGCCTTGGGTACTCAGCCCTGAGTCTGCCATTGTAAATCCTTACTCTTTTCCCAGGAGGACTGGACAGCTATAGCATGCCTAAACCCTATGAGGCTCTGGACTAGAGACTGAAACTGACAAAAACTTAAGGGTGGAGGGCCTGGGGGAGCTGCTCATTGGGGTTCGGGTGCAGTTGCTTGTTATTTTTAGCTGCTGACTCACTGCTCCTGGCATCCGGGTTTGGGGCTAGCAGGCTGGGCTAGGGGGCTATTAATAGAGCAGAGGCACAGCCCCGACCCAGTTCAATTTGGAAACACAGGGAGCCAGGATCCTCTTCTCTGCCATCCTGTCTTGTGGAATGTTGGGGACTGAGGCAGTGGCTGGGCCAGATGCTCTCTAGCTGCCAGTTACCTCTGGCTAGTATCACTACCTTGGAACTCTTGGGGGAAAGCCCACAAGGACACTCCTGGGCACAGCTCTCCCCTGAGCTTGCCATGGCTTGGGGCTGTGCCACAGGAAGCTTCTGTTGTACTAGCTGAGAGGGCAAGTTCTAATGGAGAGGTTATTAAACAGCCATGGCCTTGGCCTGCCTGGACCTACTCCTGGGCCAGAATGCTCAGTTGCTGGGAGGATAAAGCTGTGGATTTCTGGTTGCCAAAGAGTCTCATAAAGACAAGGTACTTCAGCACAGAGCCAGGTATCCCCAAACCAGACGGAACTAGGAAGCTACTGAATACCATGTTTACCACTCTCTCTTGTTATTTCTTTCCCTCTTGTTGGGCTGTGTCCCTACTCACAGGGGTCTGCCAACCTCATGATCTCTCCCGTCTTAGTGGAGAAATCTAATTCAGGAAAGTCACTGAGAATTTTGTCCCCACAGAGGTATGAATGATCCTTTATATTGTCATTCCCATGGGGCCTTCTTATTTTAATGGGTTAAAGTTGGACTTTCCTAATTGGGAGTGTTTGGGAAATATTGATACAGGACTGATCACCAAAATTATTCCCACCCACTCTCAATTTGTCAGAATTCTCATTGAACCCACAATAATGCCCATCCTCCACTTCTTGTGAACCAGAAACTTCTGCCTTCAGCGACCTGGGTTTTCAGATTCCAGAAGAAACCACATTTGGGGCAAGTGAGATCCGTTTCTCCACACACAGACTGAGGTCACCTGATGAAGCTCTGTTTTCAAGAATGAGCTCAGATTATATGACAACAGCAAGCAGCGCCGCCCCAACCCCGTCTATTTGCTGAAGGCGCGGAAGAGGCGGTGGAAGGAGAGAAATGGTCTCTCTCCCGGCAAATCCCTTTCCCGAACTCCATTGCCTGTCTCAGCGCAGGCCGCGCGGTCACCTAGCAACCACAGCCGCCTGCAGGGGCGTAGGGAACGCTTTCCACCCATAGGGGGCGCCGACCTCCCTGGGGCCTCTGGCTGGAGCCCTAGCAGTTGGGAGTGGGGGGCGGGTCTCTGGTTAAGCGTCAGAGTCCCAGTGTTGTTGATCTCCTTGGCTTATCTGTGGGGTTCATTCTAAGTGTTCAAGAGCCTGTGGAGTGGAGAGAAGCTTACTATGAATCTGAAGAGAGTTTACTTGGATTCATTAAAAAATGAAAAGAGGAAAGGAAGAAGAATAGAAGGAGGGGAGGGAGGAGTCAAAGGGAATGAGGCAAGACAAAATTGGGAGAAAAAATTGACCCTCTCTATTCACTTCAGGCTTCCCAATACTTAATTCCTCTATCAGAGAAGTTCAGAAGGTCCAGGCTCTCTGGGACTTTTTTTTTTCCTGAACCACTTTTAGGATGTAGAAAGGAGTTTAGCACTCTTTATTAGCAAACTGCTGAGCTTATACGACACTTCAAGCTCCCTAGTTACCAGACTAATCTAGACTTGGCCATTAAGAAAGATAGTCGTTCATTCATTCATTCGTATATTCAACAATAATAATTAACACTAACCTACTATGAGGTATGTTAAGCGTTCTACATTTAATCTTCACAAAAATGCTATGATTATTTCCATTTCACAGATTTAAAGAACTGAGTCTCAGAGAAGTAATGCCCAAGGTCACACAACTGGTGACTGGGTTGGGTCTGACTGAACAACCACTGTGAGTCAAGATCTAAGAAGACAGAAAACACGACACTTCTCTCTTTTGTCTACTTAATAAACACCTAGTCCCAAACTAAAGATGTCAACCCCTTTTTGAAACTCTTCTTAAGTCCTTCCCCACCCAAGTAAAGTTGATAACTTGCTTTTCTGTGCACCCCTCTGAAATAGCACTTTTCATTGATATTACAATGATCTAATTCTGTATTTCTATTTCTCTAACTTTTAGCATGTTGGCAGGAGGGTTGTGTTCATCTCCACTTGGATGTCTAGTAGACATCTCAAATTCAACATGTCCAAATCTGATCTTTCCCCCAAAAATGACCACTCCTAAAGTCCTCATTACAATCAATAGCCATTTCACCTTCCCAGTTGCTCTGCAAAAAAAAAAAAAAAAAAAAAAAAAA
>NW_026000294.1:2119414-2125741 GCF_001458135.2 Marmota marmota marmota | reverse complement strand
AAAAAAAAAAAAAAAAAAAAAAAAAAAAAAATCCTTGAAAGCAACCACATCTTGTGGTTTCAGCAAATCCTGACATCTGTCCCTTCAAAATATACCCAGAAACCAACCACTTCTCATCACCTCCAGTGCTGCCACCTGTTCCAAGCCACTATTACCTTTCAGTAAGATCACTTCAGTAGCGTCCTGACTAGTCTCACTGCCTCTACCCTTACACCTTGCAGCCTCTTGTCCGCAAAGAAACTGGACCAATCCAGATAAAACCAGATCAGAGCATGTCAGTTCTCTGCACAAAACCCTCATATGACTCCCTGTCTTGAAGAGTAAAGCCGAGAGTTGGGGCTGTGGATCAGAGGTAGAGTGCTCGCCTACCATGCGTGAGGCACTGGGTTTGTTCCCCAACACCACATAAAAAAATAAAATAAAGATATTTTAAAATGTAAAGCCAATACTCTTACAATGATCTTCAAGGCCCTATGTACCTTACTGAATTTCTGATCTTGTCTCCGGCTATTCTCACACTCTCTCACACTTACATCCACTGGGTCCTCACTTCTGTTCCTTGAATAGGCCAGGTACACTCTTACATAGGACTTTTGCACTGGCTGTTCCCTTGCTAGGTTTACTCTTCTGCATAGTACACTTCCTGACTGGCCACAAGTCTCTGCTCAAATGCCAACTTCTTGGTGAGGTTTATCCTCACTAACCTATTTAATATTCCCTCTATTCTAATTTCTAGGTTACAGTAAATACAGGGTATAAAGGAACAAGATAAATGACAACATGAAGGGGGAAAAACAGACAAATCCAGACTGTAGGATATTCTATAAAACAACTGACTTGTACTCTTCAAAAAATAAACATGCTTAATTAAAAAAAAAAAAAAAAGATCAGGGACTGGGTGTTTGGATGTGGTTCAGAACACTTCCCTGGCATGCATGAGTACTGGGTTCAATCCCTAGCACTAAAAAAAAAAAAAAAAGGAAAAAAAGAAAAAAGATGGGGGACTTCCAGTTTTGGACCTGACTGAACTAAACATATTTCTCCCTATTCCTCACACCAATTATAGTTAAAACTTTAGACATTATATATAAAACAAACATAAGACTGTAAGGAGAAAAGGGCAGACTGACTAGGAAACTCAGTGACCAGAAACCATGGTGGTACATTCCCTGGGTTTTCCTGTTGCCTTGAATATCCCAGACTGAGTGCTGAAGAATCTAGCAGCTTGGAAAAGCCACTGTGAATAGATGAGTAGGGAGATGCTCCCTAATAAAAGCTTGCTTTCTCTGGCCAGAAGACCAGCTTAGCCAGATAGAAAATTCTTAGACAATAACCACTAAAATCAAACACCACAGAACCTGCAGCTCCACCCAAGCGAGGAAAAGTCAAGTAGAGAATCCAGACTTTGTCCCTGTCCAGACTTTCCCTCTCTCTCTACAGTGGAGTCAGAGAGGGCTGTGTAGAGAGCCCAGACTTCCATCCCCACAGGGTAATAAGACCTCTCTCCCTGTTGGGTGGTGTCAGAGTATCTGCGGAAGCCTAGTGAAGAGTCAGAACTTTCACAACAATGAAGCATTAATGAGGTCTCTGCCCTGATTCTTCCCCTGTCAATCTTTCTTCCACTTCCTACCCACAGTGTCAGTGGATACTGCCTGGAAAACTAAAGCGGCATTTCAACCTCTCTCAGCCAGGGAGACATCAGTGGAGGCCTAGTAGGGAGCTGGAATATCCCTCTCTGTGCATCAGTAAGAAGGAACCCCAACTGAGGCCAAGGGGTGGAGACTTGAACTTGAACCCTTACCTGGCAGCAAGTAGGCAGTAGCCTCTTCCTCTGATAGCATTGGTATCTAAAAAAGCCTACCAAAACCAAGGTTTAAATAAAATCCAGAGTCTCACAACAAAAATCCCCAAGATGCAATAAAAAAAAATCATTCATCATACCAAGAATCCTGAGACCCTCAACTTCAAGGAGAAATGATGAATAAACACCAGCACTGAGATGACAGAGAGGTTTTAATTATTTGACAAGATCAAAAGTAACCAACATTTCAAAATAACTGCTTCAATGAGCAATTACAAAGAAAGTTGAAATGAACAAAAAATAGAAAGTTTTGGCAAGGAAATAGGAGATATAATGAAGAATCAATTAGAAATTTTATAACAAGAAAACTATAACAACAAACTAAAAAACTTATAACATGTTCAAGGTCAGGCTGGGCAACTTAACCAGACTTGTCTCAAAATAAACAATGAAAAAGGGCTAGCATGCTTGAGGCCCTGGGTTTGATCCTTAGTACTGCAGGAGGAGGAGGTGGCAAAATGAGGCAGAAATCAAGACATTCTCAGACAAAGAAAAGCCAGGAGAATTTGTGCCAGCAGACTCACTCTAAAATAATGGCTAATGGAAGTTTTCAAAACATAATGATAAAAGAAGAAATCTTGGAATCTCAGGAAGGAAGAAAGAATAGAATGAGCACAAATATGGGCAATTACAATAGACTTTCCTTCTCTTCAGTCATCTATGTTTGATAACTGAAGCAATGAGTATAAGATTGTGGATCTCAATGGAGGAAATATTTAACATAATCTTATTAGAAATGGGAAAGAGCCGGGCACAGTGGCGCACTCTAAGCAGCTCAGCCAGTTTTGTTAAGGAAATAGGAGAAATAAAATACAAAATAGGGCTGGGGATGTGGCTCAGTGGTTGAATGCCCCTGAGTTCAATCCCCAGTACCCCCCCCCCCGCAAAAAAAAAAAAGAAAAAAGAAAAGTAAAGAGAGGGAATAAAGGGACTTGAAAGGAGGTAAGGTTTCTATTCTTTCCTTACCTCAATTAAATGATGACACCACTAGGTCTCTGTGGTGACAAAATAGTTCTGTATTTCGATTGCAGTTGTTGTTACAAGACTCTCCATCTGTGACAAAGTGGCATAGAATTATATACACACTGTATCAATGTCAGCTTCCTGATTTGGATTTTGTACTGTAATTATGGAAGATGTAATAATTGGGGGAGGGCTGAGGTTGTGGCCCAGCAGTAGAGCGCTTACCTAGCAAGTGCGAGGCCCTGGGTTCGATCCTCAGCACCGCATAAAAATAAAATATTGTGTCCAACTACAACTAAAAATTAAATAAATAAATAATTGGGGGAAACTGGGTGAAGGGTACACAGGCCCTTTTTGTATTATCTCTGCATCTTCCTATAAATCTATAATTATTTCAAAATAAAAGTTGTTTTTATTTATTTTTGTTTATTTGTTTTGCTTTTGTGGTACTGGGGATTGAACCTAGAGCACTCTATGACTCAGCCACATTCACAACCCTTTTTATTTTTTATTTTGAGGCAGGGTCTCACTGAGGTGGTGAGGCTGTAGATGGACACAATACCTTTGTTTTATTTATTTTTATGTGATCAATTTATTTTATTGATCCTCTTGCCTCAGCCTCCCCAGTAACTGGGATTACAGATGTGTGTCACCATGCCCAGCATAAAAGTTGTTTTAAAATTTTGGGTCTGTTCTAGGTTAAAAATGACTAAAGACATAAACATAATGTGAGAAATGAGGCAGAAATCAAGATATTTTCAGACAAAGGAAAGCTAAGGGAATTTGTTTTAGCAGACCCGCTATAAAATAATAGCTAATGGAAGTTTTCAAAACACTGGTTAATTCTGATTTTTTAAAATAAATATAAAAGGCAAATTTGGCAAACTTGGAGTACAAACTGCATATTAGATATTAGATGATGTGAGATTATGCTTAATTTTCTTAGGTATCATAAATATTGTGCCTATGTGGGAGAATGTCTTTATTACCAAGAGATACATGCTGGAGTACTTAGGAGATGAAGTGTAGTGAAACTTATATTCGAATGGATCAGGAAAAAAGCGAAGGATCCCTAGATAGAACAAATGAAACAATATATTACTATTTGTTGACTTGATGAGGAAGACATACAGTGATATTCACTGTGCTACTTTTTCAACATTTTTTAAAATATATTTTTAGTCATAGATGGACACAATATCTTTATTTTATTTATTTTTATGTGGTGCTGATTGGAACCCAGTGCCTCACACATGCTAGGCAAACACTCTACCACTGAGCCACAACCCCAGCCCTATTCTTTCAACATTTTTGTATGTTGTTAAATTTTCCTTTTCAAAAAGTTGAAGGGGGCAGGCTTGGTGGCACATGCCTGAAACTCCTGAAACTCATGAGGTTCATGCAGAAATTCGAGGCCAGCCTCAGCAATTTAGCAAGGCTCTGAGCAACTTAGTGAGAACTTGTCTCAAAATAAAAATTAAAAAGGTCTGGGGATGTGGTTCAGTGGTAAAGCAACCCTGGGTTCAATAGCCAGTAATGTAAAAAAAAAAAAAAACGTTGTAGGGGATATATGGAGGATACACATATGATAGAGCATACATAGTAAAATCTTTCTGGAAATCCAGGTGGTTGGTAAAATTCTTTTAATTTTTATGTTTATTTGTAAATTTTCATATTAAAATGTGGGGATGAATAGCTCAAAGAAAAAAAAAATCCCAATTTGGAGTCTTCCCCTAGCATTCCCAATCCATGGATCCATTTTACCCACATCCCCAGCACTAATTTGTATTTTATTTAGAGACAGGGTCCCACTGAGTTGCTTAGTGTCTGGCCATTGCTGAGGCTTGCTTTGAACTTGAGATCCTCCTGTCTCAGGCTCCTGGAGCTGCTGGGATTACAGGTGTGTTACACTGTGCCCAGCTCTACTTTTTCTTTTGTCTATGGCACTTATCACCACATGCATTATACCATTCACTTTTTTATTGTGTTTACTTTTGTCTGTGTCTCCTCATGAGAATGTAAACTCCCCAAGGGCAGGGATTTGTTTTGTTTGTTTTGTTCTGTTCTGTTTGCAAGTATATCTTCAAATCCTAGAATAGTGGCATGGATATTTGTTGAATTAAGGAGGAATCTCTGTAACCCTAGCATGTACATCAAGGTGTTGTCCAAAGTAGGTGACTCTATGAATGTTTGTTGAATTGAACTGAGACCTAGGCTTTGCAGCAGAACTTAGAATAGATCCATTATACTAGAATGGTTCAGAGCATGGCCCCTGGAGTCAGATGGCAAGGATTTACATCCTGATTCTGTTACTTTCAGCTCTGTTATCTAGCTTTATTAACATCTCTGGTCCTCAGTTTCTTGTCGGGAAAATCAAGGTAATAATGTTACTACCTTGGTAGGATTTTGGTTTGCACATAAAACACTTAATATTTCGTAAAGTCTCAATCATTGTAAGCTAAAGACAAAAGCAGAACAACAAGAGACAGTCTTCCTGCTTTCTTACCCTCCTCCCATCCCCCAACAGGCTGCATGAGCCATGAGAGGCAAAGGAGATGCCTTTGGATGGGTATTCTCAAGTTCTTCTCTGGACCCGGAGAATGACTTCTCTCACTTCAGGTCTCTTACCTTTTCTCCTATCCTGGACTCTTTCCTCTTAGAATCCAGAAGCTCCTTCCCCCATCATAACCATGGGAGAATGGAATGGAGGGACAGGAGTATGTGGACCAAGGACAAGTGCTTGGAGTTTTCTACTACTGCCTGTTCTAGGATTGAGTCCCTCAGTGGTGATGTAAGAAGGTCAAGTGTGAGGTACACAGTCATTTCGGGGCCTAGAGGATGAGAGAACAATAGTCCTGAGGAAGAGGTATTGACAGGAGAGCAGGCCTCATATGCTACCTTATATGCTTGTCCCCTGTAGGAAAGAGCACTTTTCTCACTCTGTTCCAACGTCCTTTCAGTCAGTTCTGCTCCCTCAAGTCTTTACTTCTGGTGGCCCCAGATCAGAGCAAGCCTGGGGACCCATTGAGCATCTTTGTGCAACTCCCTCTTGGAGGTGGGGTGGGGCGGAGTGGAAGGGGAACGGGCTAAAATTGGGGACATAGGGGGATGAGATCGCGCGCTCGAGCTTTCCTTTGGTCCAAGTCCTCTGCTCCTACACTAGGGGGACAGTACCCTAGAGATCCGAGGAGCTGGGGCTGAGCCTGGGGACGCTGCTGCCTCTGTTCCTTTAAGGAGCTGCTGTTTAGCATTCCTGCCGCTGCCGCTGCCTGACTCTGCGCCCTGATTGGCTGGAATCAACTGAGAAGGGAGCCAGGGAGAGATGCTCTTGACTCCACTCAGATCCATCCTGGGGACCAGAGCAGAAGCGGTCCTCATTGCACCCAGTCTCTGCTTGGGCTCCCGCTTCTTCTTTGCCGCTGGGCCTTGGCCTAGAAGCCACGACGGGCGACACGGAGCCGCCAGTGCTGGAGGGGGAGCCATGGGTGCGGGGCAGCGTGGGG
>NW_026000294.1:2112105-2118679 GCF_001458135.2 Marmota marmota marmota | reverse complement strand
ACCCCTATGGGCCAGGTGGGGGTAATGGGGCCAGCTCCGGTTATGGTGGCTACAGCTCGCAGACCCTGCCCTCACAGGCAGGGGCCACCCCCACTCCTCGCACCAAGGCCAAGCTCATCCCCACCGGCCGGGATGTGGGGCCAGTGCCCCCTAAGCCAGTCCCAGGCAAGAGCACCCCCAAACTCAACGGCAGTGGCCCCAGCTGGTGGCCTGAGTGCACCTGTACCAACCGGGACTGGTATGAGCAGGTATGGACCAGCGGAGGTGGGGGGCGCTGGTGGGGCAATCCAGGAGGGCTGGAAAGTGGGTGCCTTAGAGGCCTGGGGTGCAGCAGGGATTGCTGGGGCTCCAAGCCTGTGGATTCCCGAGCCTTAGCATTGCAGCTGGGCAAAGAGAGGTGGTTGGGAACGTGCGGTTCCCTGTGTGTGTGTGTGTTCAGGGGGTCTCCATTTGGAGGGGATTGGGAGGAGCTGTGTGTGTCAAGGGGTGAAGGTATGGCGGAGGGGCACATTTTCCTGTGTGGGGGAATTGGGTTTGTCTCAGTGCGGGGGTTTGGCAGTGTCTCTGTGTCTGGCAGGGGGCGGGAGGTTCTGCGGGGGTTGTGTGTGTCTCCACAGGAGGGGAGGAGGGGGCACGGTACTCTGCGTAGGGGGGACATATGTGTGTGTGTATGTATGTTGGGGTATGTGGAGGAAGGCAATGGAGCGCCTGTGAGTCTTATGTAGAGAAGCCCATGTGCCCGGCTTGCTGAGCTTCATCCCTCGATGCCATGAGTCCTCTCAGTCCCAGTCCCTTTGTGTGTGAATGTGCACATGGACGTGTGGGGATGTCTCTCTGAATGTGGAGGTGTCTCTATAGATGAGGCTGCAGGGATAACTGGGTTTGCCCATGTGTGTGTGGTTACATGTATATGTGTGTGAGCATGTGGCTGCCAGAGTGTATACCCGTGTGTGTGTGTGTGTGTGTGTGTGTGTGTGTTGTCCCTGGTGAGCAGCGCTTGACAGGCAAGGGAGGGGAGGGGGAGGAGGCGAGAGACACGTCCCAAGCAAGGCTGAGAGGCTGCTGAGAAGGACAGACTCTTTTGTCCAAGCAGCTCTGAAGTGTGTGTGCTGGGGGTTGGGGGGGGGGGTGAAGCAAGCTTTCTCGCTCCAGAGCAGGCATGGTGCCTGGAGCCAAGCAAGGGGCAGCTGCCCTGGTGCAGGGTCTGGCCCCAGTAGGGCATGTTCTCCTTGGGCAGCTCCAGATGTGGGAGAACTTAGCCCCCCAGTCCTGACTTGGCACAGCTTGGGAGCCTCTGGGTGCTGGGCACAACTCCGGCTTCCACTCCCAGACTAAACTGCCAGCTTAGAAAATGGAAGGAGCATCTGTGGGAGAAGCAGCAAAATGGAGGCTGGGCCGGCAGAGCCAGGTCCCTGGCATGCATGGCGGAAGGCCTGTCTGGCTATTCGGCTCTGCAGCCCCTAGGGTGGGGAGAGAGGAGGAGGAGGCTTTGCTGTTGAGGGCAGGAGCTGACTGCCCCAAGCTGGTGACCCGTTCTGGCTGCCTCTGTCTTCCTCTGGGGATAGGATGTGCTCTCGCTCAGAAGCAAAGGTGGGGACTTCCTGGAGAGAGGAATCCTCAGTTCTGGCCTTCTGTCTGTCCATACTTACTGTTTCCTGCATCCCTTGCCTCAGTCCCTTGACTTGGCTCCTTGCCCTCTCCAGCAAGTACCCTTCTTTCCTTTGCCCCTCTGTCCTTTGGCCCTTCCATTGCAAACACTTTCTTATACTTGTCCTGCCCAGCTGAAGACAGGTACCAATCCCAGGGCTATACCAGTTGGCTAAGATGTCTTTCCTGGAGCTGATCCCTGCATGACTCCTAGGCCCTGGAAGCAAGGTCCCTGAGTGAGGGTGGAGTGGGGACTAGAGGGTAGACCAATGGGAAGTGGAAGTCTCTGGGTACCACTTGAACTGGGTTTGAGGCATGGCTTGTCACATGTGGGCACACATGGTACACCAGATGCATACAAGAAACAAATGGGTGTCCTTTTGCTTGTGTTTCTGTTGCATGGTACTTCAGGCAGCTGTGTTGGTTCTGGGTCTCTGAAGATACCATCCATTCTTCCTCCTGGGATCAGGAACCAGGGTGAAGCTGTAGCTGGAGACCTCTAATCTCCTTCCAGGGCTGCAGGGCATGAAGTCTTGGGAGCCGTATCCCCAATCGGGGGAGGCATGACTAGCCTCTCTCTCTCTCCCCCCTGTCTGCTTGAAACTAAAGCTGCAGGGGGTGGAGGTAGGAAGGGGAAGCACAGCAGGGTGCTCAAAGGAGCCCCCACTCTGGGTTTCTAGCTCTCTTCTGGAGTGGAGGCTAGGGATTAGGAAAGGGACAACAGAGCCAACAAAAGATGGGGGAGGTGCCAGATTGCCTGGGGAGAGAGGCAAGAGAACTTCTCCATTCTTGCAGATGAGATTGGGAACCAGGGAGCAGGTGCTACTTGTTTGTCCAGAATCAGATTTCCACTTGAAAAGTGGCCACATATATGTCCTGTCTGGGAGGCCATCTCTGTGGGTTGGTCAAATCAACCCTGCATTTCTGACCCCTTCCATTGCCTCTCCATGGCTATTGTGTTTTGAAGACCACAGAATTCTGCTGGTAATCAGTCTGTGGGTCACCATGCTATCCCTCACCTCATGAAGAACAGTGTCTACTCTGTTCCTGTCCTGCCCTGGCTTTGCCTCTGAATCCTGACTAGATCCCACCCTGGCCATTTCTGCTGGAACATACAAAGAATCAACAGTCCCTTGGTAAAAATGGATTAGGACTTTGACTTTTGTCCAGTCCTGGGGAATTGTGTTGTTGGAGCCCCTGAAGATGTTGTAGAGTAAGGGTTCGTAAGGTACTCTGAAGGGGACAACTTTCCTTTTTTCCCATGAGTTCTCCTGGAGAAAGGGGATGATGGCCTTGACAGCTTGCTTTAATCCAAAGAGCACCTGGATATCCAGGTTCTAGGACCTGCTCTGCCACTAACTCCCATTGTGCCCTTAGGCACATTCCACATCCTCTCTTGGATGTCACCATCTGTCACATGAGGGGGTTAGATAAGATGGTGTCTGCTTTCTGACATGGTAGGACTCTATGGTCCACAAGTCAGGGGGAGCTATGTTCAGAAGGGGAGGGGTTCTCTGGCCATACCTCTGGGTACCCCCTATGGAGCAGGGTGTGGTGCAATTTGCCCCCCATGCTCCATTTCTGCCACCCCCCTTAGGCCAGTCCTGCACCCCTCCTAGTGAACCCTGAGGCCCTGGAGCCCAGCCTCTTGGTGAGTGCACCACTGACTGGCTCAGTCCCAGACAATTGATCTGAGCTAAGTAAGCAGCTGGGTTTGGCCTGATATGGTTGGATGTAAGGGGAGGGGAGTGGCCCCCTTGGGGTCAGCCTGTCCCCATCTGTGGCCTAGAGGTGACCTGGAATATATGTGGGCCCTCTACTCTGTGGGAGTGGGGGAGGGGAGGAGGCAGGTTGACCAAAGGGCAGATGACTGGGAGGGCAAGAGGCACTGAGCCAGCTGCCTGTGTCTTCCCCTAGGTGAATGGCAGTGATGGCATGTTCAAATATGAGGAGATAGTACTCGAACGGGTGAGTCTGCCTGTGGGGAGAGGATGGAAGGGGAGGAGAGGGCTGAAGTCAAAAGAGGGGAGGGCCTTGAACACCAGTTTCAACACTCATGAGGAACCTGCACTGAGAGGACAGGGAAACAGCAGCCTTCAGAGCCACTTCACTGCATCAATCAATCAACTCCCTAACAAATATTAATTGACCTTGCTCGCTGAGGCCTGGGGAATTGGGGAGGGGATGGGTTTGCTGAGGCCTCCCTGCCAGGATGGTCAGCACAGGCTGGGAGCCTGCTGAGTTTCTGACAAATGTCCACCAGCCTACCAGGGGGCCTGGAAATTTTTCTCTGGGTCTAGAGGGGGGGGTGCTGCCTAGAACCTTCCTTTGTGCCCTCACAGTGAATAGAATGTGCCCTTCCACCCCCTTCTGCAGGGCAACTCTGGCCTGGGCTTCAGTATTGCAGGTGGCATCGACAACCCCCATGTCCCTGATGACCCTGGAATCTTTATTACCAAGATCATCCCTGGTGGAGCAGCTGCCATGGATGGAAGACTAGGGTGAGAGATACTGGAAGCAGAATTGTGGGTGTCAGGGGTGGGATGGAGAGGAAGGGAGGAGGGCCAGTCTGGCAGGATGACCCTTCCATTAGATCTGATACGGGGAGAGGGAGAGGATGGAGGAGGAGGAAGAGGAGGGGGCAGGAGGGGAAGGATGTGGGAGAGGGGGTGGAGGGCCTGTGGCACAGTGTCATGCCTCTCGGGCTTCCCCCGCAGGGTGAATGACTGTGTTCTGCGGGTGAATGAGGTGGACGTGTCGGAGGTGGTGCACAGCCGGGCCGTGGAGGCGTTGAAGGAGGCAGGTCCTGTGGTGCGGTTGGTGGTGCGGAGGCGACAGCCCCCACCCGAGACCATCATGGAGGTCAACTTGCTCAAAGGGCCCAAAGGTGCGGCCCTCTGGGTTCCTGTGCTCTAGCCAGAGCCCCTGGCCCCAGGTCTTGACTGGCCCCATGGGGAATGGAAGGGAATGGCTTTACTCCTTGTGTGACTCCTCCAGTTCCAGCTCATAGCTTTCTTTCTTGACCTCAGGTCTCACCCTTACTGACCTTGGGATGGCAGCCTAGTGTTTGGGATTCCTGGGGGGTGCTCCTGAGGGGCCAGTGGGTTGGCTGGAGGAAGGGAATTGGCTTTGGGATTGACCAAACACTCTAACCTGCTCTGTGACCCTCTCCCAGGCCTGGGTTTCAGCATTGCTGGGGGCATTGGCAACCAGCACATCCCGGGAGACAACAGCATCTACATCACCAAGATCATTGAGGGGGGAGCTGCTCAGAAGGATGGACGCCTACAGATTGGGGACCGGCTGCTGGCGGTGAGACAGGCTTCATGGGGATGCCCAAATGGTAGGGTGGGGAGGAGGAGCTCTAGCACCCTGTCATTCCACCTAAACCTCACTGGGGATGAGGCATCTTGGGGTATTTCAAGAATATCTTCTCATACCAAGTCCCTAGTTCTCTCTGTGGCAGGGGCTCCCTCACCTGCTCTTTCCCTTCCTCCTGCTTGTCTTGTGTCCTCACAGCACTATACTTGGACCTCTGTTAGCACACCATTGAATTTCATTGCAAGGGCACCCCTCTGGAGCCCAGAGAGAGGCCTTCCTTTCTCCCAATTCCCAGGCTGAGGCTTCTCCCTTTCTAGGTGAACAACACCAATCTACAGGATGTGAGGCACGAGGAAGCTGTGGCCTCACTGAAGAATACATCTGATATGGTCTATCTGAAAGTGGCCAAGCCAGGCAGTCTCCACCTCAACGACATGTACGCTCCCCCTGACTACGCCAGCAGTACGTACTCTCTGGCTCCTGTCCCTGGCCTCAGGCTGTGCTCCTGGGTTTGGGGAGGGGAAGTTGTTTGTGTCCCTTGTGAAGAGAAGAAGTGGGGGGGCTGGGATTGTGGCTCAGTGGTAGAATGCTCTCCTAGCATGTGTGAGGCCCTGGGTTTGGTCCTCAGCACCACATTAACAATAAACAAATAAAATAAAGATATTGTGTCCAATGACAACTAAAAAAATATTTTTTTAAAAAAAGAGGAAGTGCAGGAGATAGTGCTCAGAACTGAGTCCAGATCCCAGCTCTATCCCTTGGAGCTGGGTGCCCTTGGACAAGTCCTTTTCACCTGTCTTTACTTTCCTCTTTGGCAAAAAGCTAATGATATATGTGCTGCCTTCCTCATAGGACTGGTGCAAGGATCAAATGAGATCATGGAGGAGAAAACCCTTGGAAAACTGTATTAGGCTTCAGAGATGTGAGGGATTATTATTAGTTACACCTCTAGTCAGGCCTTTCTTTGTAGACTGCCTTGACTTCAGCTTTTTCTAAGAGTCACAGGAGTGAGCCCAGGATTTAGAAAGGGACTGCGGAGGAGGAACCCTAGGGGGTGGATGGCCAAGGGAGGGGGGTGCCTGAGGAATCAGCATCTCTTCCTAGAGACCTGAGAAGGGGTGTGAGGGAAATTCCTTGGAAGGGGGTTGGGGTAGGTACCTGCCTGGAACAACCCTGAACTTTTCTCTCCCTTTCTTGACCCCAGCTTTTACCGCCTTGGCTGACAACCACATAAGCCATAATTCCAGCCTGGGTTATCTCGGGGCGGTGGAGAGCAAGGTCAGCTACCCGGCTCCTCCTCAGGTCCCCCCCACTCGCTACTCTCCTATCCCCAGGCACATGCTGGCCGAGGAGGACTTCACCAGGTAAGACCCTCGCCCCATTCATCTGGCCCATGGAGGGGGGAGGAGAGGAATCATTTCTGGCCTGCGACAGGCCTCTTGCAAAGAAGAGTATCCGGCCCTCATTGCCCCTAGCTGTGACGTCTTGGCAGGGGGCCTCTCTCTGACCCAGAGAGGAACAGAGGTGGCTGCAAAGACAAGTTCTACCATCAGGGGGAGCGCCGACCGAGTGGCCCCGATCCGAAAGTGCAGATAAAGGGTAGGGT
>NW_026000294.1:2045067-2111569 GCF_001458135.2 Marmota marmota marmota | reverse complement strand
GGGGTGGGGCCTGGTAGGCTGCTGGGCAGACTGCGGTGGAGCCGGAAGGGTAGGCAGACAGGGGGAGAGCCAGAGGAGCCATGGAGAGGGCCCGCAAATTCTCAGGCTCCGGCTTGGCCCTGGGCTTGGGCTCGGCCTCGGCTTCAGCCTGGAGGAGGGCTTCGCAGAGGTGGGCCTGGCCGCTCCGCTCCCTGCGGCCTGGAGGGGATGCCAGGTAGGAGTGGAAGGTTGGGAACCAGAGCATCGGGGACTCAGGGAGGGAGCCTCACATCTGAGACTGGGACCGAGAAAGGGGGACCCTCACTTGGGACTCAGGGCTTCTCTGAGGAAAGATGCTTGTAACAAGTGGGCCTGGAAATGTGCTGGGAGTCGGGTTGTATGTGAGTATATGTGTGGAAGTTTGCTCTCACCTGATCACACTGTGACCATTTAGAAAGGGGTTCCACGGATATGATTAGTTTTAGTCGCATTTTTCATATCCCCTTTCTTCAGTTTAGCCCGTAAGCATCATTTGAGGACCTGGGATTTCTTCATCTCTGTCTCCCACATCACCTATTAGGGGTACCTAGTGGTTTATTAAATATGTTCTTGGGGAAGGTAGGAAGGGTCATGGTTGGTGGGTGGAAATTTGAGATGGCAGAGAGGCAGATGTGAAGTAAGTATGCACATTTTGTGGATGGTAGGTGTAGTCAACTCAGGGTGAGTCCACTGTCCCTGACATGTTCCTCTTCTTGTGGCCCAGGGTCTGTGACAGGGTCCATAGGATAGGAGGCTCTGGGGAGGAAGAGGACTGGTGAGTGGGCTCTGGGATTTGGGTTCTAGAGTTCAGGGTACGGGTTTGTTGACCTGATAGAGAGAGCTGTCCATTGGGAAGTTGATGCCAAGGCCTCAAGAACAAGGAGAGAAGAGGAACTGAAACTGGGCATCTGACAACAAAGAGCAGTCAAGCAGGTTTCAGGAGATGAAGGGAGGAACAGGGCATCATACATATAGACCTAAGTCCTTACTCCCTACAGCATGTATGGGTCCTTTTCCAGGCTGGCCCTGACAGGGACAACAGTTCTTATCTCCTTTTGTCCTGACCTCCATTGTGTCTCCATTCCTTTCCCACCAGAGAGCCCCGCAAGATCATCCTACACAAAGGCTCTACAGGCCTAGGTTTCAACATCGTAGGAGGAGAGGATGGAGAAGGCATTTTTGTCTCCTTCATCCTGGCAGGAGGCCCAGCCGACCTGAGTGGGGAGCTGCGCAGGGGAGACCGGATCTTATCGGTGAGACAAAGGCGAGGTGGGAGGATGGGAGCTGTGCCAGTCTGAAAGGGAGGAGGGGAGACCTGGCTTCCTTAAAGAATGCTTCTTGAGATGAGGCAAGAGCTAAGGACTAGAGAAAACATACATTGTCTTTATAGATATCCTTAGTGAGGGACAGGGGACCAAGACCAGACTTATCCTTAAGGAGAAAATGAATATATCTTGGATCTTAACCCTGATTGGCATTAGACTCCTACAAAGATTGCACTACAGATGTTGTGTCCTTTAGGTTTCATTTAGGGGGCAAGGATGGAATTTTGAGAAAGACATTTCCTTCTAACTGGTAGGACAGAGGACTTCCTTTCTTGCTTTTGGAGTGGCTCATGACTCCTCTCTTTGATCAGGTAAATGGAGTGAACCTGAGGAATGCAACTCATGAGCAAGCTGCAGCTGCTCTGAAACGGGCTGGCCAGTCAGTCACCATTGTGGCCCAGTACAGACCTGAAGGTAGGAGAAGGGAAGGTGGGAAGAGATGCTTTGGCTGGGGAGTTTGCACTTATGCTAATTATTGATGGTACAGAGCCACTTGACCAGGTCCCTGCTATCCTAGTGCAGTAATCTCTTTGTCTCTCCTTTTCCTTCTGGACAGGGGTTGGTTGGGGCGGCTTGAAGGCTGTGCTCAGAGCGTACTGATGAGGGATGCAGTGCAGCAGAAGGCCAGTAGTGGGCAGCAGCCTACGGGTTGAAGCACAGAGATTAGGGCAACTGGAAAAAATGGGAGGGGAGGGGGAGAACTAGAGGTGAAGACAGGGAACTGTGTGCCCTGTAACAGAAGAGCAGCTCTGGATTAGAAGGCCCACGGGGAAAAAGAATTCCCATCTCTTAAGGTCTTGAGCCAAACTTCTCTGACTCCACCCCCTCCCCTCACCTAGAAGGCTGGTAAACATGCTGAAAGGGGATACTGCGCCCTTGGGGTAGGGCGTCGGGAGTCGACCACCTCTCGCTTTGGGGATGCGTGCCTTCTTTGTATTCTCAGCAAGTAGTGCCCTGGCTGGGGTGAATGGGCGGGGCCAGTTATACAAATGAAAGCGTTTGATTGGCTGAGGCCAGAAGAGGCCCAGGTGCCGGTGCCGAGGTGAGCTGCGAGAAGGCGCGCCCTATCCTTCAGGCCGGCGGGATGACCATTGGCCAGCCGTGCTCGGCCTCCAGGCGCACGCCCCGCCCCTTGACCCAGGCGGAGGGCGGCGGGCGCCCCTCCTTCTCCCCCTCGCGCGCCTCAGGCGTCTCCTCCTCCTTCTTCCCCTCCCCCTTCTTCTCTCTCTTTCTCTCTCCCCTCCTCCCGCGCGCCCCGCTTTGTGTCCGTGGTCTCCGGCGCGGGACGGAGGGACTGGCCGGAGCTGGTTCTTTCTCAGCACTAGACCTGGACTCCGACCCGGCGCCAGGTGAGGTGGGGCGGACAGGGGTCAGGCCCCCTCACAGTCCCCCGCCACCCCAGCCTCTCTACGGTTCTGTTCTCAGTCTCTTTTCCAACACTTCGTCCCCAACTCTGCCTTCTTCCCCGAATACTTTCACCGCGGGCCCCCAGCCCCCTTCTGAGCACCTCCTGAGGGTCCCTCTCTGGCCCCAGGCAGCACTGCGCGGTGTTGCTCTGTCCACTGGGTCCTGTCTAGCCTTCACCTCTTTGCCATCACCTCTCTTCACCCATGAACTGTGCACCCCTCGCGCCCCAGAGCCTCAGTCCTGTCTGCATCCTCCTTCCTGCTGGCTGCTGCGCCCTCTTTCCCTGAGGAATTTTCTAAACCTTCCCCTTCCCCCACACACATTTCACCTAACCTCGGGGAACACCAGCGATGGGTTGGTATTCTAGTGCCCCCTTCCTTTTGTTAGTAAAGGTTTCATTCCGTCCCGACTCTTTCGCCTCCCCTTCCCTTTGTAAGCCTGGCCTTTGTCCCTTAGAGGTACAGTGCCTGGGCTCCCTGGACACCTAGGCCCTGTGATCTGGTTAGTAACCTGAAGGAGGGGACCTGTCTCTGGCAGGTGCTCTAGTTCTGTGAGGAGAAGGGGAGAGACAGTGGGAGCCCGGGGACAAAGTTGAGAGGGCTCGAAAGTGTCCACCTTTGTCCTTTCTGCCCCCTCCCCCACGCTGGTTCAGTGCCCCCAGGGCCTGAAGGGAAAAAAAGAGAGAGCCTGCTACTTTTTGCGTGACTTCTTGGATAGGGACACAGACGAGTAGGGAGGTAACTACCAGGAGAGCTTGTTGGTCTGAGGTAGTGGGAAAGAGGGATGCAAATGGATACATTTCTCTCCATGTTTGGCATTCAGCTTACTGACAAGGATCACACCTTAGGGTTATTGTTTTCATCATTTATGCGTGTGCTGTTTGCTTCTCAGTAGAGAGCTAACCCTAACCGTTGGATTTTTATTAGTAACTAATATTTATCCATTACGTGCCCACAACTTAGACGACTTAGTTTCTGCAAAGGAAATGGTTTCTCTTGCATAGTTCTCTGTGTGTGTGTGTGTGTGTGTGTGTGTGTGTGTAGGAGAAATTGATGTTTCTTTCACTTTTACTCTCTGATGTTGGGCACATGGAAACAATACTGTGAATTTGTTTGGTGGTGGTATGTTGGAAACTGGTGACTACATGTTTCTGTGACTTGTTGGGGAAATGCAACTGGTTTGTATAAAAAGCTGTAAATTATCCAGGGTAGAGGGATTCCTGTGGTGTTCATTTGCTCTCTGAGCATATTTCTGAGAGTTGAGGTTGAGGTGCTGTCTTGTGTCAGGTCTTTCTACCACTTGATACATAGGGCCTTTTTTTCCTCTTAGGATTTTAGTTGAATCACTGTTGTTAAGGCAGTGCTATCCCAATCTTATTTCTTTCTTTGGTTTGCCAAATTCAACAGGGATCTGTTGAATTTAAAAGCTTTTTTTCTTTTTTCTTTTTTTTCATTTGAAAATGGACCCTCAGAGACAGGTCTAGAGGGACTATCAAGCATTTGCTCTGAATTTTCTTTGATAAAGTGCTTGTTTTTAAAAATAAGGACCCCATGTTGATCATTTCATAAATATATTAAATATGGTTCTTTGGAGGATTGCATCATGGTGGGTATTTAAATATTGAATAATCCAAGTATATGTGTATTGGAAAAAATGGCAGCAACTTTGCATATTATCAGCCAAGTAAGTGTTCATTGTTTGGATTTTTTCCCACATAGAATGTGAGAGCTGGAAAGGATCATGTGGTCCAACCCCTGACCCTGCAGACTGGAATAAGCACAGGACAGCCGGGATGTGACTTGCCTAAGGTCATGAAGGGGAAGTTGTCCAGGGTCAGCAATTCATTTAATCCTGAGGTCCACCAGTTGGTACATGGTTATAACAACTGAGAGACCCTAAGACCTAGTTTACACTAGAAGAGTAATAGGAAAATATTGGGGAAATAACAGAAGAGAGAGTAGGGAAGCAACAACAGAAAGAAAGATATGTGGAAAAAGGTACTGTGCACTGAGGCAATATTGCCAAACCAGAACAGCCTTTAGCAAGATAAGCTTTAGTGTGAGAGCTTAAAAAATAGGTTTGACTAATTAGAACTGAGTAAGAACATTTTTCCTCCCTTTTTAAATGACTTTAGTAAGATTTTAGGTAAATACTGCACAATTGCCCCAGTTAAATATACAATTCAGTGATACACAGTTGTGCCTCTGTCATCACAGACAGTTTGAGAACTCTTTCATTACCCTTTTCCTTTTAATACATAAAGAGTGCAAGCACTGGAAGGGTGATAGGTTTAGGACAATTGCTTCCTAATGTATCTCCTTGGACACTTAGGGGCTGGATGGCAACTTGAGAATGCTCTGAACTTGAGCTTCTCTCATGTATCTGGTTTGTTTAATGTGAATTAAAGCCGTAATAAAACATAGGAACTATGTCTTTTTATTTAAACTTTGTATTGTGTCTAGTATGTGTGCTTTACAAGTGTTTTCATGATGAAGCTTCTTAAAATGTTAAAATAGAAAGAGAAGAACAAAATGATAAGGTACCATAGTGAGAGATGACGTTTGATAGTTTCGCTCCTGATTGCTCCATACTGTTGTGGACACAGCAATCCTACCTATTAGCTAAAAATAGCATGATGTTCTTAGGCATGTATAATCCTGCTTAAAATTCAAATCAAAAATTTAAACAACTGGCTCTTGCTTGGCAAAGGGTTTCTTCCAATCTATTCTAAAATGAAAAAAAAAACCATATTTTTCTGTGGCTTTGTGGAATTGCTCCATCAAGGGAAGGATGGGCTTGGTGTTATTATAACATTTTGAGATCTCCTATATTTCCCCTGTAGTTACTATATGTCAGCCTCTGCTTATATATACTGTGCTGGTATTTTTCTGGAGAGTCTTTTGGTTTTTAGAATAGAACCTGATCTCCAAATCAGGAGGGTGAGCCAGAAATTGGTCACTAAGGTAGCTAAACTGGGAAGTGATACTTTGTGAACAGTCTTTTCAATTGCAATATAAATCCAAATAGGGTGGGGGTACACTGAGTGAGAATTAAGAGTTTTTCGGTAACTTATTTTAAGGTGCTGAATAAGCATACTTATACCATGAAAACTGGGAAAGTTAGGGGCTGGGGTTGTGGCTCAGCAGTAGAGTGCTTGCCTTGCACATGTGAGGCACTGGGTTTGATCCTCAGCACCACATAAAAACAAATAAAAATAAAGATATTGTGTCCATCAACAACTAAAAAAAGTTAAAAAAAAAGAAAAAAATGGGAAAGTTAGTGATCACTGTTGACAATAACTTGAAAGCATAGAAGGAATATTTTCCCTACAACATTTAAGTAACTATCCCAACTCCCTGTGTTTGAGAATGAAGCACGTAAACATTACTGCTACCCTATCAGCATGATCTCTCTTGAGAGCCCAGAGGTGAAAAGGCAGAAAATATTCTGAAACTTATATCATCATTGTAAAAGAAGGCTAAGATGAGGAAGAAAGAAAATAAACTCCTGGTAACAGCATTTCTACACTGTGAACAACTGGAAGACAAGTTAGTATTGTATTCATCTTTGTGTCCCCAGCACCTTGTCTGGAACCTGGCACATTTTTTGTTGAACTGAATTAAGTATCTATGTTCTAGACATTTTTGTAAGCATTCATCTTTAGGTTATCCCTAAAGATAACATCATTATCCCTAAAGGATAACCTAAATATGTGCAGGATAGGTGGTATTTTCCCATTTTGCAGATGAGGAAAGTGAGGGTGAGAGAGATTGAGTAACTTACTGAGGGTCACATAGTAAGTAAGGGGCAGAATCAAAGTTTGAAGTCAGATTTCCTTAGAACTTTGGATTCAGGATTTTTTGCCATTAGGCCAGAGATATCTCCTACTGCAATGGGAAACTGTGAGCCCCTCTCTCTACCGAAATATTTCTGGTCACAGCAAAAGATACCACTCTGAGATTTTTCAGGTGCCAGAAGCTTTTGTTAACAAATGGAGTTAAACCAACTCCAAAATCTCAGCTATTCAATCTTGATGGCCACAAACTCCTGACCCAAAGGAAGAAGTAACCTGGGGTAAAGGGGCTTCTGGAGGCCCCAGGGAGACCCTTTTTCCTGCAGAAGGAAAGTGAATTTAGGAAGATTACCAGGGAATGATACTGTTGGGAAAATCCCAGGAGGAGCAACAAAGTGGAAGTTGGGTTTGCTAGACTTATTAACAAATGTGTGCAGGCTTAAGAATATTAATGCGGTAGATAGGCATTTCTCACTTCTTTTTTTTTTTTTTTTTGAGAGAGAGAGAGGAGAGAGAAAGAGAGAGAGAAATTTTAATATTTATTTTTTAGTTTTTGGCGGACACAACATCTTTGTTTGTATGTGGTGCTGAGGATCGAACCCGGGCCGCACGCATGCCAGGCGAGCGCACTACCGCTTGAGCCACATCCCCAGCCCCATTTCTCTCTTCTTCAAGTGAAATGGAATTATATTTGTCATTTTTAAGTACTGGAGATGGCACCCAGGGCCTTGGTCATGCTAGGCAAGTGCTGTACCACCTGAACTATAGTACCCCGTCATCATTTTTTGTTTCCTTACAATTCACTTATTTAAAGGTATATATTAGTGATCCATAGAATGTTCACAAAGTTGTACAACCATTGTTGCAACTGATTTTTATAATCTTCACCACCCCTTTATCATCACTCTTCCCAGTCTTGGTTCCAGGCAACCACTAATCTGCTGTTTCTATGGATTTGTTTATTCTGAATATTTCATATAAAAGAATCATATAGTATATCATATTTGGGAACTAACTTCCTTCACTTAGCATAATATTGCCAGTTCTTCTGTATTGTAGCATCTACTACGAATACTTTGTACCTTTTTATGACTGCATAATATTCTATTATATGTATTTATCACATTTTGTTTATCAATAGATGGACAGTAGGGTCGTTTCCACTTTTTGGCTATTTCAAATAATGGCTCTATGAACATTGATGTGCCATTTTTTGCATGGATATATGTTTACATTTCTCTTGGATATATATCCCTAAAGGTAGAATTGCTGATCATATGGTCATTCTATGTTTAACTTTTAGAAAAATGGCTTGGCTACTTTCCAAGGTGGCACAATTTCACATTCACACCAGCAGTGAGTTAGGGTTCCAATTTTCACATCTTCCCCAAAGCTTGTTATTGTCAGTCTTTTTGATTCTAGCCATCTGGTGCGTGTGAAGTAGTATCTCATTGTGGTTTGAATTGCATTTCCCTGATGTCCAGCATCTTTCATATGCTTATTGTTGACATTGGTTTGCTTTCCTGGGTCCCCTGATTTGATTCTCATCTCATTTCCAAACTGACTTGAGACCAGAGTAATCCAAACCATGTTATTACTGAGGTGATTAGAAGGAACCAGGAAGATGACTATCTCTCACTCATATCACTTAGTGGGCTGGAAGGGTTTAAGGCTTGGCTATAGATAATTTTAGCTAGGAATGCTGACCTGATGGAAATGATAAGGCCCAGGATTTTTGGAACCAGCTTATTGAAATGTAATTCACATACCATACAGTGAATACCCATTTAAAGTGTACAGTTCAACAGTTTTTAGAATTTTCAGAGATGTGCAACTATACCACAGTTGACTTTAGAACATTTTCTTTTTTTGTAGCAAAACAAAAAAAAAATCATTCAGATAGTAAAGACTCTAAATAACTTCATGTTAATCAGTCTTTATTACTTGTTGATTACAATTTTCAAAACTTTTTTCTCTCCACATTTTTATAGTTGTACATAATGGTGACATTATTATTGCATACACACAATATAACAATATAATTTGGCTAATATTCCTCCCCAATACTTTTTCCTTTCTCAGCCTCCCCTTATCTTCTGGTCCCTTTCCTCTATTCTGTGGATCTCACTTTGATTTTCATGAGATACTCCCCCCACCAACTTTAGAAATTTTCATCATTCCAAAAGGAAGCCTTTTCCCCATTACCAGTCACTCCCCATTTTACACCAACTTCTCCCCTCCCCCCAGACCTAGGAAACTTCTGTTTCCATAAAGTTGTCCCTGTTTTCCAGTTCATATAAATGAAATCATACAATATGTGACCTTTTGTGTCTGGCTTCTTTTACTTAGTGCAGTGTTCTCAAGGTTCACCCATGTTGTAGCATGTATCTGTACTTCAGTCCTTTTAATGGATGAATAATATTCCATTCTGTGGTTATACCACAATTTATCCATTTTTTTAAAAAAAATATTTATTTATTTTTTTAGTTATCGGCAGACACAACATCTTTGTTGGTATGTGGTGCTGAGGATCGAACCCGGGCCGCACGCATGCCAGACGAGCGCGCTACCACTTGAGCCACATCCCCAGCCCTCCATTTTTTGTTGATGGATATTTGGGCTATTTTTACCTTTCAATTACTGTGAATACTGTTGCTATGAATGTTCATATGTGAATATTTATGTGAACGTGTCTTCAATTCTTTTGGATTTATACCTAGGGATAAAATTGCTGGGTCACAAGGTAACTTAATATTTTTGAGAAACTGCCAGACTTTTTCCAAAGGGTATATAACCTTTTAGGCTCTTCCTGTGTTAAAAAAAGCTTAACATTTTTTTCTTCTAAGTTTACAAGTTTTGTCCCCTGGAGCTGGATATGTGTGTTTGTATTTTGCTTTTCAGTGTTCCATATAGCCCAAGGACATGGTAGTTAGATGAACCTCCCTAGACAGGTGCTTTCTTGTCCTTGCTAGATAATTTGAGTCAAAATCCTAGGATCTTTAGTGTCTGTAAAACATCATTTCTTTCTGATGAAGCAGAATAATATATAGTAATGAGAATTAATTATTTTTTATGTAATTATAGCTTTTTAGAATTTCCCTTTAATTTAATGTGTTCCTTGTTGAAATCTTTACCCTGATATTGACATTGTTTTGTTTAAAGCTATAGTCTTATATTATACAACAGAGTAATTGTGTTGTTGTTTTAAATAGAGAAGTAGAAGTAATTTGACCTTACTGTTTTAAATAGAGAAGTAGAATAATTCGACCTTACTGTTGTCACTGAAAGTAAAAAAAATACTGTTTTTATACCCATTTTGTGTGTATGGCTTCTAGCTCTGGCTTCTAGTTCTGAATTTATCTTTAAGGTCCTGAATGATTTTATGGACCCAATTTTCTGATATATAAATTGTGGGGACTATGCAAAATGATCTCTAATTTTTTTCTTCTTTTTAAAATTCTAATTTGTTATATACGACAGCAGAATGCATTACAATTCATATTACACATATAGAGCATAATTTTTCATATCTCTGGTTGTATATAAAGTATATTCACACCATTCATATCTTTTTTTAAGAGAGAGGGAGAGAGAGAGAGAGAATTTTAATATTTATTTATTTATTTTAGTATTTGGCGGACACAACATCTTTGTTTGTATGTGGTGCTGAGGATCGAACCCGGGCTGCACGCATGCCAGGCGAGTGCACTACCGCTTGAGCCACATCCCCAGCCCACCATTCATATCTTGATTTCTAATGTTTTTGTAACTCAAATTCTGTGTCAGATAAGTGGAAGTGAGTTGTGAATTCAGTTTACAAGTTACTGTTTGTACTTTGCCTATTATTTAATTACAGTCTTGAACTAATAATATTGCTTTAGTAAGGGTTCGTCTTCCCTTGTATCCTATGATAAGGCTTTTGTCCTCTTGAAGTGAACTTTTGTTTACTTTTTACTGAATTTATATATTTTTAAAAAGAATAACCCTAGAGACTTTTAAGTTTTTCTATTTGATATGAAGTTAAGTGATAAAAAAATTTTTTTAGACCAAAAGAAGGAAGAAAATTAAGATTTTATATAAATACGTACTTAGGAACTTGGAATTTCAAATCTGGGGTTAAATTCCAGAGAAGATTATTAAGAATGTTTTATAAATACTCAGAAAAAGGAGTGGTGAACTCTAGGAACCCCAGTACTGGTTCACCAAGGTCAAACAAGTCAGCCTGACCAAAATAAATTTTCTCAATAGACAAGGTCATAGGCCTATTGATCAGGGAAATAATGGTAGATGTGATATAGCTACACTCAGCAAGGCATTCTTTGGTCTACTTTTGTCTAAACTATTCAGGTGATCATAGTGAAAATATATTTCTATGAATTTGTCTGTAACTGGTTGAATGAGCAGTATGGAAACCAATTAATGAGCCACACTTGCAGGGAAGCTTCTAGTGCAAGTATGTCCTCACTTTGTCCTTAGACCCATTAATCTGCCTCCCCCACCCCTCTTTTATATTTATTTTCCTGCATATAAAAGTCTCAAATTTGGATATGTAGAAAGTTAGAAAATACAGAAAAATATAAAGTAAACACATTTCAGCATCTATAGAAGTACCTCCAGAGATAACCAGTTGCATGTGGGTGTTACATTTGCGTATTTCCCCCCAAATTCTTTTTAAGAATGTGATTTTTGTATTGAAGTAATTTTATATTTCTTTATTAACTTATATCATGAATATTTCCTAGGCCATTATATATTCTTTGAAAAAATGGTTTTTAGTACTTAAATAATATTCCATCATATAAAAAAGATTATCAGCAAAATAATATTATGTATGTGCCATAATTTGAGTAACCAGTACCTTATTGGTGGATATGGACTTTTAGTTTTTTTCCAATGTTTTGAGCCTGTACAAAACATTTAGATGTATATCCATGTACAAGGTTATTATGAATCTATGATTATTTCTTCAGGATCAATTCCTTTAAATGGCATTATTGGGTCAAAATGTATGAACATAGTCAGTTATGGTGGCATGTGTCCTAAATCCCAGTTACACGGGAGACTGAGGCCAGAGGATGGCAAGTTTTAGGCCAGTCTTAGCAATTTAAGGAGACCCTGTCTCAAAATAAGTATTTTTAAAACGGGGCTTGGGATGTCCACTCAGTGGTAAAATGTTTCACTCCCCAGGACCAAAAAAAGAGCATGTTTAAGGCTTTTGATGTATTTTTGCCAATTTGACCTCCACCTCAACTGGCAGTGTAAGGATGTTTCTTTTAATATCCTCACTAACCTGGAATATTTTTAAAGACAACCTCTGCTAATTTGATAGGTAAATGTTGTTATTTAATTTAAATTTTTATTTTTAATTTCTTTTGTTAATAATAGAATTGAACATTTGTATATGTGTGTGTATGTTTATTGTTTTTTTGTTTGTTTTGGTGTATTTCCTGTTCATATCCTTTTTCTATTTCCCTATTGGGTTGTGTTCATTCATTCTTATTGATATATAGAAACTTCAGTACAGTTTGAATACTAATTCTTTGTCAGATATAAAGACTTACCACTTTGAAGTTTGCTTTTTTTCTTTTTTTGGCTTTTATTTATTTATTTATTTTCAGTGCTGGACATTGAACCCAGGGCCTTGTGCATACTAGGCAAGAACTCTCTTTTGCTTTAT
This sequence comes from Marmota marmota marmota, assembly GCF_001458135.2. Classification (NCBI taxonomy): domain Eukaryota; kingdom Metazoa; phylum Chordata; class Mammalia; order Rodentia; family Sciuridae; genus Marmota; species Marmota marmota. The sequence goes on along the minus strand of NW_026000294.1, from coordinate 2,099,349 downwards.
TTTATCTTGATATAAAGATATCTTCTGTTTTTATGTAGTCAGATCTCTCAGTGTTTTTGTGTGTTTTGCCTCTGCTCATGTTCATAGGTTTAGCAGAGCCTTCCCTGCTGGAAAGCAAATAAATAATCACCTATGTTTTATTCTAGTTAATGTTTTGTTTTATATTTAAAACCTTAACCTGCCTGGGATTTATTTATAATGTAAGGTAGAGTATTCACTTAATTAACTTAATTTCTGCTCCAAATGTTAATGAATTTATTAAGTACATTTTATTAAATAATCCATCATTTCCTTTTAGACACATGCACAATTTGGATTTGGAGTTTCTTATTCTGTTCTGTAATATTTTACTCTGGGAGATTGTCCATTACTAAAAAATGACCACATGTTTTGACAACTATAAACAAGAGGAGTCTTTCTCTAGGTTCCTTTTTCTGGGTTCCTTCTACAGAAACTTGACCTAAAGGAGATTCAATTGATACTTTAATAAAGATTGTCAGAGTTTGTGATCCTGTGGGAGTGACTACTGTGAAGAACATTTGAATCTAGACTCTTTAGTGACCTGTCAAAACAGAAAATGGTTACATTAGCTCAAATTGGTAAGCTTTATCACAAGATGTGTATATTTTGGTCACTGTGTTGGAGTATTGCTGTTAAGTGAACAAGATTGTTCTAAACTAGCATATTTACCACTTTGGGAGTAGGGAAAAGGTGTAATTTTGCCTTCGTGCTCATGTTGCCTGGATGAGGTGTTTTACCTTGCGGTGGTCTTTACGTATACTTTGGCTTATGAATTAAAGGAGTCAAAAGCTTTGTCAATCTTTCATTTGAATATGCCACATGAAATTCCTTTGAAGGAGAGAAAAGGCCCTATTTGAAGCTTTTACCCTGATCTGCTGGGTGAAATGAAGAGAGAAGGACCAATTAGAAGGCCCTGTGAATGCTTTTTCTTAGCTCTGTGTGAGATCAAGGCATTTTTCATTCCACTCATTTCAGATCAGGTCGCTTAATGTAATGAAATCTTTATATAGTATGGCACTTTTGCCCAATAGCTAGTTCTTCCTGCATCCTCACTAAGCTCTTTGGAGACAGAAACAACCAGTCAGTAGAAGTAAACAAGAATTTCTTATGGTGTGCTGATGTAGCATGTCTTGTTTTCTGTTTTATTCCTAATATACTTCAGAAACATGGCTAAGGGTGTATAGGAATGAGGAAGCACATTGTGACAGTGCAGGGACCAGAACCAGAACAATGACACCCCAGGCTTCTTTTCATGGTTAGTTATAGTTCTGAGCCATTGTTCTAAAAGTAGAGCTGAAATTATTATTCTCTCACAATATTTGCCTATATTAAGGCCATTTACCACTTTTCTGCCCTCTCATCTAGCCTTGGGAATTTTTTTGTATCTTATGCTTATTGATTTGGTATTTTTTTTGGCCCAAAGAGTTAAGGATTATTTGAAGATATGAAGATTTCCCTCTCCTATATTATAATAAGCAAGTTAAATTGAAGAGTCCTAGGTTTGATTCCTTTTGGATTTCAATGACTTTGTTATAAAATCATAGTTGTCATAATTAGAAGGGACTTTAAATTTTTCCTAGTTTTAGAAGTATCAGATTTATAAATAGCGGATCCATAATTAGAAACTAATTCAAGTAATAGCCTTCTATAAAAACAGAAGATTGTCATTCCTAGAAATGTGCTATTTGGCAATTCTTACTACTCCATACTAACAGGTATCCTGATGGACTTATTTTACTTTCACCTCCATCCATTTTGTTGAAAGACATGAGCCATAATGTTGGGACAGACTCTTATAATTCAGACACATCCTGAGGGTTTATACTGTAAAGGCAACTACAGCAATCTAAAACAATCCATACTCATGAAAATCTGTGACTCTCTTCTGAGGTTGTAACTTTATTTCCACCAGGGTTCTGTAATTTTTCACAACTGATGATTCCGTTAGGCCTCAGGGCAGCTCAGCAGTGGCAAATGAGGGCTGTGTGAGTTTGAGATCTGAACGTCTGCACTTCCATAAGAATGGATGAGCTTTTTGGGGAACTGTTGATTTATTTTGAGTGTATAGCCAACCAAAACACAAGCTATTATTCAGCCATGTCTTTCCTACTCAGTATTTGTGTGGGGCTTCAAGGTCAGGGAGTTATAGTTTTCTATTTTACTTTATTTTTGTTTGTATTTTCTGATTGTTCCTGTCATAGTCTGTGTGTCTGAAGTCTGTCATCCAGTTGTCTTCCCAGCATCTTGTCATTTCCAAATTTGATAGGCACGGCTTTTTTTCTATTTTGTAGCTTTTCCTTTTTATATCTTCATTCAAATCATTAGTATTCTACACTGTATGCAGAATAAATGCCCTCTGTTGCTGCCATTTGTTTCTTGTCTGTATATTTTCCTGTCTTTAATAGGATGAAATAAACTTATAGTATAGGTGGAGAAGCCTATAGAAGTATAGGTTGAGAAACTGAGCATCTTTCAGCTTTTCCAAAATAATGACAATTGTCATTTTTTATTCTTATTTTTCCCTCTTTTTGCAGTGCTGGGTATGGAAACCTAGGGCCTTGCACGTAATAGGCAAGTGCTCTCTACCACTAGCTTCGTCCCCAGACTTTCATTTTATTTTATTTTAATGAAACCATTAAACTGCCCAGTCTGGCCTTGAATTTGTGATTCTCCTGCATCAGCCTCCTTGAGTCACTGGGATTATAGGCATGTGCCAACATGTGTGGCTTATTTTTAAAAGCAGATTCTTGGGAGATGGATTCGCAGGCTTGATTATATGTTCAGTTTGTATTGTTGGACATTGTAGTTTCAGTACCCTTTGGTGCATTATTTGGCTGTTAACTGTATCTTGAAACCTCTGAATTCATCTGTGCTTTGCAGAAGTGGTATGTGGTTTTGTAGCATGTTTTGGTGGGTAGAAGGAGAAAGTGTGTAGTCTTTTTTTCTCATATTTGCTTCTGAGGTGCCAGAATTTAAGAATTACATAGTCCACATTTGCCCTCTCAGATCTTTGTACAGAGTTATCACATTAAATAAAAGATGATCTACTCAACAAGGGTGCAGTTCACCACACTAAACTTTGAGAAGGAAACAAAAACCACATCAAGGAGCTTGTAGCTTAGTAAAGGAAATGACATCATCATAAATTCTGGGCATTAGATTTTAAAAGGACAAGGGAGTGAAAGGTCTGGAAACCATATTCAATGAAAAATTGTTAAGAAAGTAACAACATTTAACCTGAACAAGAGATGGCTATTTTTGAGGACATAGTGGCCCTTCTTCATTATGGCTGATGTTATCCTACCTTTCCTGGGAGACCAGGAAAACACTCAGAATTTGCCTTTGATCCTATCTCATGCTATGTCCAATCAGATGCCAAATTTTATCTCTTCTAGCTCCAACATGTTTCTTGATTGTTATCCTTTCTTTCTATTCTCTTTGCCCCATACTTTGAAATTGTTGTCTGAACTAATAGAATTGCTTCCTGGTCTCTGTCACCTCTTCTTCTGTCCTCTCATCTATATTATACTCCCAAAATAATTATTTTTAATTGTATCACTTTCCTATTTAAACACTTAACAGTTTTTTCCCTTAGCCTAGTAATGAAAGCCCTATCTCAAGCTCTTATAATCCAGTTCCCAACCTGTCTTTGCTCCCTATCTCCTTTTCTCATTCCACCTTCTACTCAATTTCATCCAGTTGTCTGAGAGCTGACTATAGGCTTTTCCACTTCTTCAACCTTCTTTAAACTATTCCTTCATGCTGTTGAGAGCCCATCATGTTTTATGCTATTTTAAACACCCAAATTAGGATCAGCTGGCAGAAGACATGGCCATCAACCCAAGAATTTTTTCTTGAATAGTATTTTTTCTTTTCTTTTTTTTTAACTGGGGATTGAACCCAATGGCACTTTACCACTAAACTACTACATCCCTAGTCCTTTTTATTTTTTGTTTTAAGACAAGATCTCACTAAGTTGCTGAGTATCACACTAAGTTACAGAGGCCTGTTTCCAACTTGGGATCTACCTGCACCAACCTCCCAAATTGCTGGGACTAGAGATGTGTGCCACTGCACCCAGCAATCTTGAATAGTATTCTATAATACTAAAGAATTAGAGAGCTTCCCATTATTGGATGTGTTTGAGCAGAGGCTGGAGAGTTATCTAGTTTGATTGTTGTAAAAGCAGGGGCTATATATATCAGATACCTTGGGGAATATACAAAAATTGAAGTGTCCTCTTTTGTCAGGAAACTTAAATTCTACATGTGATACCACGTATTTACTCCCCCCCCCACAAGAGCCAATGTCACACACACACACACACATACACACACACACACACACACACACCTTGATCACATTGTTCCTTTCCTTAAACATTTTATTTTTTAATTGTAGATGGACACAATACCTTTATTTAGTATTTTTTATGTGGTGCTGGGGATTGAACCCAGTGCCTCATGTGTGCTACACAAGTGCTCTACCACTAAGCTACAACCCCAGTCCCTTAAAAATTTTTAATGTCTTCTTCCCAGTACCCTTAGGATAAAGGCAAATATTCTTACCATATTCCATAAGGCCTTGCATGATCTGCCCCTGCCTAACTGTTTTTTATACATTTTGTACCCTCACATAAGTTTCTTCTGTTTGGGATGCTTTCTTCAACAACACAGTCCTTTCCTCTGGACTTAGCTTAAAGGTCACTTCCTCAGGGAAATCTTCGTGAACTCTGCTCCCTCACACATTAGGTTAGGTCAACCTATTAGGTTTTCAGTGTTTTCTTCATAGCAGTTATCACAATTGCGATTAAATAGTTTGTAATTGCAATTAGTAGAGAAAGGTTTTATTACCATTGTATTCCCAGAAGATAGCACAGAGCCCGACAAACAGTAGACACTCAGTAAATAATTGACTAAGTAAGTGAATGGATAAAATTTCTAGGATGAAGAAAGAAAGATGTTGAAGGACATGAAGAATGTTTCGTGTTAGTCAGTGGAGAAAATTCCAGGAGCAGGGAATAACAGATGGGAGCATATTGTGTTCAAGGGTTCTATGCAGACTAGTGCAAAAGAGGACCTGTGTGATGGGATAAATAGATAGACAAAAATATTGGAGAATGGTTATAGCAGTCCTTGAAAGTTTAGTTGAAATATTACAGTGAAATTCTTTAGTTGCTGTTGAGTTTTTATATAGATATCTGGACGTGGTGTGAGGCTTGGCAGTTTTAGGAAGCTTGTTCAAATAAGCTAAGCTGCTTTGAAGTTTGGAAACTAGGGGCACTAGAACAGTTAAAGCAATATAGCAATGGTCCAGAGGGGGGAAAATGCCATAACGTGACCTAAATCAAGGCAAAGAATAGTGGGGGCAGAGATAAAGTTGTCAGGATGTTTGATGGGATGTGTACCTGTAGTCCCAGCTATTCATGGGAGAATGGCTTGAGCCCCCAGGAGTTGGAGACTGGCCTGGGTAACATAACGAGGTGCTGTCTCTTAAGAGAAATAAACAAAATAGGAAAAATCAACAGTAAGTAATGACAAAGATGGGTTGAAGAAGCAATTAGGAAGAAGAAACAGCAAAACTCAAGGAAACATACTGGTTGTGCACAGGGGAAAGAGAGGGTGTCACTTGTAGTAATGGGGAATGTGGGCATAAGGAAGAAAAATTTGGTTTTCATGTAGAGGAGATGCAAAGTTGTTATTTTTAGAGGTAGGTAGTCATAGTGGGTAGCTGAAACTATGAGTTAAGAATCAAGGGGGCTGGGGCTGGGGCTCAGCAGTAGCGCACTTGCCTGGCACGTGTGAGGCACTGGGTTTGATTCTCAGCACCACATATAAATAAATAAATAAATAAAAGATCTATCAACAATTAAAAAAAAAAAAAAGAATCAAGTACCTGGAAAATGGAGAGGAAGGAGACCTGTGGGCTGAGGCTTAACCTGGGACCATTGGCAACTCCACTTAACATAAGGACAGTCTTCTCCATTATTGTGCAGAGAGAACATTTTAGCTCCCCTTTGTCCATTCTAGAATAAAATCTTGGCCTTACATTTGCATAATAAAAAGGCTTATTAAAGTGTTTCCCCTAACAAAGGTAAATTCTACCCTCAAAGGTAAATTCTGTTGCCACTTCTTCAGAGACCAAAAATCTCCTGGAAGTGTTAAAATAGCAGTTTATCCTTACTTGCAGTCCCAAAAAGTCTCAGAATGACTTTAGAATGTTGCGGGTTCATTTGGTAGTAAATTTTAACTTTTTTTTTTATGGAGTGAGGGCAGGGAATTGAATCCAGGGCCTTGTGTGTGTGTGTGTGTGTGTGTGTGTGTGTGTGTGTGTTGGGATAATGCTCTACCACTGAACCATACTCTAGCCTCCCATTTTTTGGCAGTGCTGGAGGTTAAACCCAGGGCCTCATACATGCTAGGCAGGTACTCTGCCACTGGGCTATATCCCCAGCCCATTTTAAAAACTTTTCTTGAGGTAGGGCCTTGCTAAGTTAGCAAGACTAGCTTCAAATTTGCAATCCTCCTGCCTTAGCCTCCCTAGTAGCTGAGATTACAGGTGGACACCAAGCCTGGCATCCAGAATTTTTGTGTGCATGTAGTTTGTCTTTGAAGTTTTACTTGTACAAATTTATGCTATAGACATGCTCACACAATGCTCTAACAATGCTCCAGTGCAGCGTTGATTGTAGTACTAAAAATTGTAAACAATTTATATATACATCAATCATGATATGATTGAATAAATTAATCTACCCATTATATGGAATGTAATGCAGCCAATAAGATTGAGGTCTGTCTGTCTCTATGCACTGCTATGGATTGGGTTCCATGACATATGAGAAAAATGTGTGTGAATCTATATGTGACTTGTGAATGTATGTATATAAACAATATATGCATGGAAATTAGCCTGGAAGGATACATACTAAAAATACTAACAGTAGATACTTCTGAGTAGTAGGATGGGGAAATGATACGGAAATGTCTAGGAAAAAAGTTAGTTCTTTTTTTTTTAAAGTCAGGAATTGGGGATATAGCTCTGTGGTGGAATGCTTGCCTAGCATGCCGGAGGCTCTGGGTTCCATCCTCAACAACACACACACACACACACACACACACACACACACACACTTAAATTTTATGTTAGTTTTATAATTGAAACGAAATGTAAACTCATCACCTTTCTTTGCAGACGCATTAGACAGTGGGCTCTTTAGCACTTTGCTTTCCCACGGGATTTGCAATTTTGTTGCCAAATTCTGCTTTTGAGGTCTTTCCAACCCTCTTGTCCTTCCTTCCTTTGGAGGCAGTCTGCAGGATTCTTTCCTTGTTTCTCTGAACTAGCACAATTAAACTCAATATTGTAAGTTAACACCAGCAGTTTCAAACTTTCTTGCATATTAGAATCACATAAATACTCATTTAATGCAGATTCCTGGGCCCTGCTCATTAGATCCTGATTCAGTGTGTCAGGAGTGGGGTCTAAAATTTTGATCTTTTTTTTTTTTTTTTTTTTTAGCTGTCAACAGGCCTTTATTTTATTTATTTATATGTGGTGCTGAGAATCGAACCCAGTGCCTCACACATGCTAGGCAAGTGCTCTGCCACTGAGCCACAATCCCAGCCTGAATTTTGATCTTTTTAAGTTTTTATTTATTTGGTTCCTGGGATTGAACACAGGAGGCACTTAATCACTGAGCCACATCCCCAGCCTCCTTTTTTAAAAATTTTGAGACAGAGTTTTGCTTAGTTGCTGAGGCTGGCTTTAAACTTGTGGTCCTTCTGCCTCAGGCTCCCAAGTTGCTGGGGTTACAGGTGTGTGCTGCTGCACCCAGAAGAAATCTTGATCTTTTAAAAACTCTCTTTTGATTCTGACTTCTGGTTGTGTTCCCTCCACCTCCTTTCTCTTTCTGTGATTAGTAGCTGTTAAAAAATAATTAGGCAGGAGAGGATGACTCATTGTGGATATCTTTGTGGGTCACAAATGGTTTGGTTCCTCTGAATGGGAAAAAATGAATAAAGTACAAATTCATAGATGAGATTTTAGTAATAATCCTTGCTTCTTTAAAGCAGCCTATTTAAAGGGTTCCCTCTGGGCTAGAGGCTGGTCAGGTGGGCTTCCTACACAGTGACTTCCACCTAATAGATGCCCTTCAGTGATAGCTATGCTAGTGGAGGGGAAGGAAGAACCTCCCTCCACAAGTTGTGAAGTCTTGGTTTTCAAATAATTTTTTAGGTGAAGCTTTTGTCCTGGGAAACTGGTATACTGTAAATATGAGTTACTGTCTTATGACACCTCCATGTTTGTTTTTTTTTTTTTTTTGTTGTTGTTGTTAGAACAAATTTTTCCTTTGTTGTATGGGCATTCTGTTAACCAGATGCCCATTGTGGGTTATTAACATCTCAAAGGGGTGTTTAACAAATGTAAATCTCAGTTGCTCCTAGCAGTTAACCTCAGGAACAAAAGTAAATGGGAGTATTTCTTAACTACCTTTCCAAGCTGGCAGCCTTAAGTTTTTATAAACTATTAGGTTTATTAGTTCAGAATAGAAAAGTGGATTTGGACAGTTTTCTGAACTGCTCCTCATTTACCCAACTATCACGTAGTCACAGGCTACTCTGTGCCTATTGGACATTAGATAACTCTACAAATAGATGCCAGAGACTGATCAGAAGTTGGAACTTTCTAAGGGGTTCATTGGAATGCAAAAATAATGAATAAAATACAGTTTATTAAACTTCAGATCTTTGTAGCATGTGTAAAAACAGAGTGAATTCCTTAAAGCAGTAGCTTTGTTCTCCTTTTGTAGTCTATTTTAAGTGGGCCCTTTGGCCCAGAATTATCAACCTTGTATTAGGAACTTTGAGGAAATGGTGGTTTGGTGGTTGTTTTTTGAAGGATTTTTAAAGAAGTGTAGTTACTAAGCAACTGCCATGACCTGCTGTGGAGTTCAGCAGGCAAGTCATTTCCAAAGAAGGTAATATATAAACAAGTTTTAAGAGGGGAAACATGGCTTATGGATAGATTGTTAGTGGTTTTTTTAAGGTCATGGGTTTGGAACCCAGGGGTGGCTCTACCATGGTCCAACACCCCCAGCCCTTCTTCTTCTTCTTCTTTTTTTTTTTTTTTGGAGACAATCTTGTTAAATTCCCAAGGCTGTCCTTGAATTTGTGATCCTCCTGCCTCAGTTGCTGGGATTACAGGCTTGTGATGCCATGCCTGACAGTTGGGTGTTTTCTTTTGTTCTGGGTTCTATGCATAGTTCTTTTACTCATCTTCCCTAAGAAAGGACTGCCTGGTCAGAAAGAAGTCTCTGCTTCACACGGTTCTCTCCTTAGTGAGTGAGTTTGAAAGAAGGCCAGAAAGGAAGGAGTGAGACATGATCCCCAGCCAGGGTTAGAGGGCCAAGCCCAGGGTTAATGCCAGTGCCCAGACATCTCTAGAGGTGCACTGTTCTGTTGCTGTGTCTTGGGCATCCAGGGCTTCTGTGACAGATTGGCCACCATCCTCTCCCTTTACTTTGAGACACCTCATTGATATTGATGTGTTGCCGTGTAACCCTTAGAACAGGGACATTGTCCAGCTGTTGTCTCTTGTTTCTCCCCAACACTTAATGGGTGAGTCAGTGACTCAACTGCTTCCTCCAGGATTTCAGGGACAGGAGTAGTTAATGAGGACAAATCACCATAATACCAGTACGTGATGAATGAAAGATCACATGAATTTAACCAGTTGGCTTCGTTGATATCATGGTGAACAAAAAGAAACTTTTTTGAGAAGAGGCTATTTGCATGACTTCAGACTCCACTGATCCTGTTTAGGCTTTTTAGCATTTCCCTTTTCACCCAGCTGAAGGTCAGGATGCTTTGCCTAGGGAGGCTAGGGGGAGCGGCAGGTGTTGGAGCAGGTGTTTTGTTCTCTCCCGCAGAGTCACACAGACTAGGTGGGGATGCTTCTTGCCAGCCCTCTATGGTGCATGAAAATGCTTTTGTGGAATTTTTTTCCCCCTAAAAGTGTGTGTGTGTGTGTGTGTGTGTGTGTTTTTTAAAGCAGTTGCCCAACCTTCGACCCCTGGTATAAATTTTGACTTCCTTTAAAGTCAGCTTGTCATGGAGAAGTATGCCTGTCATCTGCCATTTCCACAGCCTGTGCCTTAGATATACCCCATTTTATGCAGCAATTATAGACCTGAAAAATGTTGTGTAATTGTGTATGTGTGGTAAGTGTGAATATCATATTTTAAATGTACTGGGAGAATGTCACAGCAAAGCAACCCTATAAAAAGCCTTTTATAATAATTGTATGACTAGAGTTAATTTTGCTATGTCAATTTTCTTAAATTGGTCATAAACCTGTAGCAACATTTCCTGGCAGTTGAAATAGTCTCAGTGGGCTACAAGGCTGGGCATGGACGAAGGGCCTAAGTGATTAGATGATTTTAAGGGTGAGAGGTGTCAACAGACTTGTAGATTTGGGAGAATTTATATTTTAATATATTACAGAAGCCAATGAGACTTGTTAAGAGGAAAGTATCTCAGGGGAGCTTTAGCTTTAATTCTCCTTATGTGATTTTAAGGTTTGTTTGTTTTTAGCCTGTTTGTACTGGGTTCGACTACCCCCCCAAACAAAGTCATCCCAGAAAAAATTGTCCTCTCCTAACAATGATATAATGGCCTTGGTCCTTTCCAGCGCCCCCCCCCCGCCCTGCATCTCAGGGCCATCTGTTCTCTGCATTGGCTTTTTGGGAAAGTCTCCTTGCCCATCTGCTCTCCTTGGGCCTTAGTGTCTGCTCTAAAGATTTATAAAGGCTGCACTGGAACCTCTTTCCAGTTGTTTTATTTTTAAGGATCAGTGAGATTTTGAGGCAGATGAAAGCTGTTTCCATTTGACATGCCCTAATACTACTCCTTTTCTAGGTGCTTTCTCAGTCAATTAGACTTGTGGGTAGAGAAACTATGTCTGTCTACATTTGATTATCAAAGCAAAGATTTGAGCTGGCTCTGGTTGTTTTGAAGCCAGGTGTCCTTCTGGTTTTTTGGCCACAGGCACACCAGCTCAGGAGAGCTCCTTGGGTTCATTCTTTTCCTGTCTTTCCCCTTGTCTCCCTGACAGAGTACAGTCGCTTTGAATCGAAGATACATGACTTGCGAGAACAAATGATGAACAGCAGCATGAGTTCTGGGTCAGGGTCCCTCCGAACAAGTGAGAAGAGGTCCTTGTATGTCAGGTAAGTTGCCTTTCTGAGCACCAGGCCTGGTGCTGGATGGGAGCAGCTCTGCGCCAGCCCAACCCTTCTTGTTTAACTAGTGGGGTAGGGAGTGTGTACTCCCAGTACTAAAATAACACTTCATACTGTATGCTCAGGTTATGTATTTTATGGTCAGTATCTCCTCCCTTTTGTGAGCTGGCTTCTTCCTTTTTGCTCATGAATGACTCAGTATAGGAAAATTTCAGTTTGCTCTAATTGTAAAAGACTGTTGGGTGATTGTTGCTAGTCAGCATTCAAATAGCACTCGAATTTTCAAAGTACTTTGCTTGCAATCTGTGCTCTGAGGGGAAAACTTGGCCCCCATCCCCTTCCACATATGCATAATAGACATCAGGATTTGTATCTGAGCATATCGACTATCACAGTGTTCTGGTACAGGATTTCTTTTGAGACCAAAGAATTGACAGGTTGTTGCATTCTGCGTATTATATTGTGCTTCCATCCCCCCTCTCCACCCACTGCACTGATTTGCTGTGTCTGTGAATCATGGGACAGAATGGAGTGTGTTCCCTAGGAAGGAGGGTGGGGAGGGATCAGATATATAACATTGAACTGTAAGCCACTTGGCAATATTGTCAAAGGTTGAGCTTCTGACCCTTAAGGTGCAGTATACTACTGTGTCAGATCAAGGTACAAACTTCCCTGGTTGTTGGACTGATAAGGGAACACTGTGGACTCCTTGCAGAATTAGGGCTAGTTTCCTTCTTCCTGCCCTGACTTCCTGGCAAAACTCCAGCAGAATGATTGCAAGTTCATTGTATCTCTCCAAGGGCACAGCCTTAGGAGGTGGTGGGATTACCAGAACTACTTTAGATATCTGCTGAATGCTTAGGTGTGGGGTTGTCTTAAACTCTTTGGTTGAACTTTTCTGGTGGCCTCTGATATCTACTGGGGGCGGGGAGGCTACATTTGCCAGTTGCCTGGCAACATGACAATTGCTCTGTCCTTGGGGTGTGAGATGACGATAGCTAACCGATGTCAATGCTAATTGCAGTTCTCACAGTGCTTTCTTTTCTTTTTCCCCAGTTGGTAGTCCCTGACCCTATTCCGGGAGCAGAGCTGAGGGAGCCCCTCTCTGAGCCCAAAGCCCACTAGAACCCTTTGAGGTCTTTTCTAAAGTGAACCCTTAACTCCACTCCTTGTGTGAGGAGAGCATTTGCTGCACTCATCTCCCACTGTGAGGGGAGGAGAAGGGTAGAGAGAGGCTGGACTACGCACCAGCCATGTTTCCAGTCTCCCTTCTGGCAAAGAAAGGCCTATCTGCTCTCACCAAAGCCCTTACCCCAGGTCTGCAGCTTAGACACTGGACCACTGATGAGGGAAGCCAGAAATGTGCTGTCACCCCTCAAAATGGGTAATACTTGTGTGACTTGGTCAGGATTGTTCCGTTCCCGTGCTTCCAGCCCCCGCAGATGTGGCACTCCAGTGTGCGTGGGAAGCTGCTCTTTAGGCAAGACAGTTTCTTCAGAAAGCTTTATTTTTAGATTTCCCCTCTCTGCCTATCCTGGGCTAGAGTTCTCCCTGCCTGGGCAGGGGGAGTTGGGCATTGGTTCTCAATCTGGAGTACCCTTCTCTGGCCCAGGCAAGGGATATATTCAGCCTAACTCTGGGGAGGAGAGTAGAGACCATGACTCTGTTTCTAGAGAATCCATTTGTATAATCTGCCCTTAACCTTGTCTAGATAACATCTGTATCCTCAAAGGGAAGTAGATATGGTTTACAATAGGAACTGTTTGTGATCACTGGACTTAATTAGGGCAAATAATGCTTTATGGCTAAAGCAGTGAGCTGGCTAACCCTTGTATGGGAACCTGGTGCGCTCATCTCTTCCATTCCTGTTTTTGGCCTTTCACTCTACACTTGGTTTCTTTTCTTATACATGTGAACATATTTAAACTTCTTCCATTCTTTTTTTTTTAATTGGAGCTTGATAGTTATACATAATAGTTGAGTTAATCCTGATAAACTCATACATGCGTGAAAATCTATTTCAATTCATGATCCCTCAATTTTCCTCCCATCTTCCCCCTCTCCTATTCTTCTTCCCCTACTCTACTAGTCTTGCTTTCACTCATCTATTAATTTACATTTGATTGGTTCTTTATGCTATCCTATCCTTTCTTCCCCTTTATTTTACTCTTGTTACTGCATATAAGAGAAAATATTTGACCTTTGAGTTTCTGAGTTTGGCTTATTTCACTTATCATAATATTCTCTATTTCCATTCATTTACTAGTAAATGCCAGGATTTCATTTTTAGTATCTGACTAGAACTCTATTTGTGTGTGCATGTGTGTGTGTGTGTGTGTGTGTGTGTATCACAATTTATTAATCCATTTGTGTATCAATGGGCATCTGGGTTGATTCCATAATTTAGCTATTGTGAAAACTTCTTCCATTTTTTATTTTTCTAAAGCAAAATTTTAAAAAATATTGTTTAGTTGTCAGCAGACCTTTATTTTATTTATATGTGGTGCTGAGAATCAAACCTAGTGCCTCACACATGCTAGGCAAGCGCTCTATCACTGAGCCACTGCTCCGGGCCCCATTCTTTTATTTTTGTTTTTGGTACTGGGTATTTAACCCATGGATGCTTTACCACTGAGCCACATCTCAGTCCTCCACCTGCTTTAAATTTTGAGACAGTGTCTTGCTAAGTTTCTCAGAGCCTTGCTAAGTTGCTGAGGCTGGCTTTAAACTTGCAATCCTTCTGCCTCAGCCTCTTGAGTTGCTGGGATTACAGGCACCCAACTAACTTCTTCCATTCTTAAAGGAAAGATAAGTTCCTTAAACTATTGTTTCTCTTCTTTTGCTCACTGCATTTACCAAATTCTGTGCCAGGAAACACTAGTACCTTAAGATGTTAATAAGTTAATAGGTATTGTATGAGATATCAGTGCTTCAGTGAGTTGGGTAAATGCAGACTTAAACAGGAAAACTTGACTCTTTACTGTGATTAATGTCCAGGAGGGACAGTGTTTTCCCCAAAAGATATGAACACAGGAGCCTTATTTGGGAAAAAAAAAAACTGTCTTTAACATCCAGGCTGGGAAGTAGTAAAACTGTCTGTGCTTACTGTTGCTACTTCTCCCCGTCACCTCTCTTTGGTAGCCCAATAGGAAGTGAGCACCAGCTTTTCAGCATGGTAGTGTGGTAGTTCGAAGCAGCCTTGAAAGGCTCCAGAGGAGCAGATGCTGGACTCTATGTCAGGAATCAGCAATGACATCTTGGATTTTAAATTCAATGACTGACCCGGATTTGACTTCTTCACCACATGTTTTTTTATGAATTTCCTGCTTTCTTCTTTAAAGGTTCTCTGCCTACCTTGCTGACCAATCCTCAATACCTTTCATTATTAGCTCTGCCCTTGAAATGGTAATGTCATTTATTTTCACATCTTCAAATCCTGTTGTTGTGTAAGTGACAGTCCTGACCTCTTTACTGAACTTCAAACCTGAATATCAACAATTTGCTGGACATGTGTGTAAATAAAGCTGCCCTTCTAGTTCCTCAGACAAACTGCATGTTCAAAATGGACTCCCCTCCCTCCCTCCTCCTCCTTTCCTCCTCATCTTCCTTAAGTTAATTGCCTCACCCTATCATGTGGAAAAGGGATTAGATTTGTCCTGTCACCCAAGGCACATTTCAGCTCAACATAAGGAAGAAGGAGCTCATGATGAAAACTGTCTGAAATGGAATGGACTGCTTCTGGAGAGAGTAAATTTGATCTTTTGTCACTGGAGGGGTTACAGAAGAGGCTGGGTGACCATTTGCCTGGTATTGCAGAGGGTTTAAAGCTATAGCAACATTCTGGTCCTGATGTGCTCAGAAGATTTCAGTAGTTCCCCAGTGTCTTTAGATTAAAGATGAATAAACATCTAGGAACAAAGACCTATTATATGCCATGATCTTTGTTATTCTCTTTAAATGATTTTTAAATATTTTTAATAGTGCTACAGAGTAGACATAATTCCTGTTTTACAGATGAGAAAACTGAGAGAAGTTCCCAAACTGGAATTTGAACCTGGTTGCTCTGACTATTAAAGTGTGCTTCTTTCAGCCTTTCCCCAGCTTGCTGATAGGAATCGACTATGGAATGCTAGTAAAAATACATATTCCTAGGCTCCTCTTCTGGTGAGTTGGATTCACCAGGGTTGGGTTTTTTTTTTTTGTTGTTGTTGTTTTTTTTGTACTGGGGATTGAACCCAGGAGCACTATTCCACTGAACTACATCCTCAGTCCTTTTTATTTTGAGAGAGGATCTTGCTAATAAGTTGCCCAGGCTGGCCTTGAACTTGTGATCCTTCTGCCTCAGCTTTGCAAGTAGCTGAGATTATAGGCATGTAACACCATGCCTGGAGAAATGTATGTTTTAACAAGCAACCAGAATGCTTAGGAATGACTGCTTGTGTACCACAATACACATTTATTTCTATGTTAACTAAACATTGCACTTTTTAGTTCCTACCGTGTGGAAAGCAGTAAAGCACAGATCTAAGAATTTGGGCATGGTAGCATGGGTGGAATTGAGGAAGCAGCCATGTGGTTCCTTCTGTCCACCAAGAAGAGGTCAAGCAGCCCATGGGTAAAATGAAGGCACCTTTTCCAGTTTGGGTTCTTTAATTCTCTTGCTGTTTTTTCCCCTTCTGACATGTTTCTCCTCCCTTCCCTTCCCCTGAGTATCTCCCTGTGGTGTGCATGGGGTTTGCAAAGCTATTTTGAAGTAAATAACACCCTCTTACAGCTGCACTGAGGCTGTAGCAGGTGAAGCCCTAGGGAGCTGCAGCTGTACTAACCGTAGGGGCAATGGGAGTTTTGGAGCAGGAGGAAGAAGGAAAGATAACAGTATTTGGGAAATGTTACTTGGCTTTGAAGTCACCAGGGACTTAATGAGAAAGGCTTTCCACACCCTTCATCATGCTAGAACAGTTTCTTCTTTTTTTTGGGGGGGTGGATATTGGGGATTGCACTCAGGGGTACTCGACCACTGAGCCATATCCCCAGCCCTATTTTGTATTTTTTATTAGAGACAGGGTCTAACTGAGTTTCTTAGTGCCTTGTGATTGCTGAGGCTGGCTTTGAACTCGCAATTCTCCCATCTCAGCCTCCTGAGCCACTGGATTATAGACATGTGCCACCACACCCAGCTTAGTTTCTTAAATGGATGAGCATGATGAGTGGAGCCCCTCTATCTGCCCAATAGGAATTTTGCTCTGTTGATGAATTTGTCCCCTGGAAGAGTCTGCAGAAATCACCTGTATTGAGTGAGCCTCTGGCTCAGGGTTGGGGTGACTAGATGCTTCACTCAAGCCATTGGCAAGTGAAGGCAGAACAAGCATGCTGGGAGGCTAGGGTGCCAGGGATGACTTTGATTTTATCTTTTGGATGAAGGAATGAATGAGTGAATGAAAGACCTGTCTTCTCAAGGTTGAAAATAAACTTGATAGTATAGTTGTAGAAATAACTCTTGAAAGTCTGTTCAGGCCAGGCTGGCTACATTCATTGCAGCCCCAGGACAGAATTCAGGCAGCTTGGGAGTCCTGGCCATTCTTATTCCAACTCTAGGAAGAAAATCATCTTGGGGCATCTGTAGTCTTGATTTGAGAAATGATGTCAGAACTATAAGCTTGGTCATCAAGGAAGGCTGGAGAGTGCTCTTTCCTGTCACTAGCCAACATTGCTTTGTCCAGAGTTGTGCTTGGCAGAGCCTGATTTGGGCTTATTCATTAATGAGCTTCAGTGTGGATTAAGATGCCAGTGAGGCAACATTGGCAGACTTCACTATCTGACAGAATTTAGGAGTGATGATAATATGATTTTTATTTTTTGGCATTGCTGGGAATGGAATACAGGATCTGGTGTGTGGTAGGCAAGCCTTCTACCACTGAGCTACATAACCAGCCTAAGTATTTTTAAAGTAACAACAATAGGGCTGGAGATGTTGCTTGTCGTAGAGTACTTGCCTAACATGCATGATGTCTGGGTTCTATGCTCAGCACTGAAAAAAGAGAATATGCAGTTTTCTGCATCAGTGGCTTCTAGAATTGTCTGTTCCCAAACACCAGTCCTGAGCCTATACTTGAAATCACTTAGCTCATCCCATCATCTGCAGGTGGTGTGAGCCCTAAATTGTCACACATTGTGGGTAGATTAGTCTTCTCCAACTACATAGTTACCCTCTGAGGCCTGAAACTTTTGAGATAAAGTGCTCTTACCTTCTCTCTACATACCCTTCTATAAAATGCACCAGGGAGGCCTGAGCACTTGGGTTTGGGATTTTAGGCTGCTCTTTGGATGCTGCTAGAAATTTTAACTTTCTCAACAAGGCCAAAACCTGATGAGTGATCACTGCTTTTTGATTTTCTATGCATGCATTTCAGCAACCGGGCAAGGGATTGGCTGATTATTCTTCAAATAATATGTGCTCTTTATCCAAAGGAAGAAAATGGTGTATGGTTGGCAAACAAAATCATGTATATTCAAAAGAAAAGAAGAAAAGGAAGGAAGGAAGGAAGGAAGGAAGGAAGATGTCTTAGATCCTTGCCACTGTGGGAGAAAAGCACAGTAGGAGGGGCACTCTGAGGGATATTAATGGGAACCGTGTTCTGTGGAATACCCTGGCTCTTATCCACCATTCAAAAGCATTCAGAACCTCACAAGGAACATAAGGTCTCTGTTGTTAAAGGTTTTCTACTTTGGCAATATAATATTAAAGCTCAAAAAAAAACATATAAGAATTAAACTGCAATAAATAGATATTATAAAGAAATATAAGGTTGCTGCCAAAGGTATGGTATGAATTTAGAAGAAGGAAATTTAGAGTGGAATAGGTCACAAAGCAGGGAGGGACTTGGGCTGGGCCTCAGAGGAATTGCTGAGGGGACAAGAGGACCAAAAGGGCATCCTAGGCTAGACCGATGGCCAGAGCCACAGGTAAGGAGGTGGGCACAGTGCTAGGTGAGCTCAGCGGAAGAAGCCCCTTGCCTTTGAGGCTGTTAGTGCTAAAATGTTCTTGTTTGCTTTGCATCAAGAAACCTGTCTAACCAGTTCCCTTGTTAGTTCCCATTTCTGTTGCATTCCTGTTCACTAGGACACCACAGTGACTGTGCCAGGTGCTTATGATTTCTCTGAATCTTTCAGACCCAACCTCACAATTTAGGATCTGAACTATAAAGACTTTTCTTCATAATCTGTTTACTTAGAGCTGATTATATTCTTGCTTTCCTATCCGGCAGAGAGGGCCCAGCTGAAAGGAAGATTGGCAAAGTCCCTGAGAACATGTGCATTATCCCTGTGGGCGGGCACATGTCTCTGTTAGGGGATATTTAAAAGGTCACCTCTTAAACGACATATCTTTTAAGACCTTTCGGGATGCCCTTTCCCTCAGAGGGAGAGGCAGTGGCTTTGAAAACTGGAGTTTTGAAGACCAGCCCTGGGACTCAGGAACTTGGGGACTCAGGACTCAATTAGGGAGTTGCATCCATCCTTGCTTCTCTTGATGAGATGGCTCTGGAAGGTTTCTTTGTTGCCACTGACACTTCTTGTTTGCTCTTGACCCTACTTTTTACCCTGCTCATTGATTGATTGATTGATTGATTGGCCTGGCTTTAATGTTTGAAAAGTTTTGGGAATACCCAGAGTCTGGCTCTCCCTGGCTTCTTAGAAGTGCATGGCCATAACTGAAAAGGAGCATGTTCAAGGCTGAGAAGTCTGAGAAGCTACATGGGGCACTGAGGCTGTAGGTGGGGGTGGGAGGTGGGAGGAGTGATAATATTTCTGGAAGTTGCTTCTTTTCATGGCACAGTGTTTCCCACTGACCTCACCAGTCCTCAACTCAGAGGCCTCCATGAAATTCTTTTTATCTAGACCCACAAAGAATAGGAGTTTCTTAGGTTTCAAGTCTCCCAACACACCTTGTCAGATAAGCTGATGTGTACATACATACAGGGTGAGACCAAGGTGGCAGATTGGTTAATTATGGCGTTTCTTTAGGTGTGTGGAGACAAACAGGTTTTTTTTCTTTCTCACTCTCTTTTTGAACCATAGGTTGAAATGGTCCATGTCTGTGCCATCTGTGCCTTGCATTTGTAGGATTTTGGTTCTGGGGCAGTGGTTCAGCAAGGCTTTAAAGGGACAGTATCTACTTTGGTATTTTTATAACTTGCCCTGAGGATATAGAGGGAGAATGAACAGAGTGGAGAAAAAGGTTTCTTCCTCTTCTCATCAGGCCTACCTAACATGAGGTATTTGTAAAAAGATGCTAAAGCCTGCCACTTTATTAGGATTCTAGGCTGTTCTTGACAGACTGTCACTGATAGACAGCCACAGTTTAGCATGCTTCTTAAAGAACTTAAGAAGATGGTTGACAGATTTTGAAAAATTTATTAAGGTCTAATTTACATACTTTTTCTGTTTACATGATGTATATGTCATGTGAGATTATTTGATTTTAATATTCTGGCCTTTTCTTTTTTACTGAGTTCATTTTCCACATGAAAGTTTAGCCTGATAATAGTGAAAAGTTGAGGCTATGTTCATGCAGGCCTACTATATCAATGTCAAACTCTTTAGCTAGACAATCCAGGTGGGCCACAGTCTGGCCCTACCCTACCATTCTTTGTGTCCCAGAAAGCTGTGGACAACCCAATGAACCCTATGCTTCTTGCCTCCAGACCTTTGCCTACTCTGTTCTTTTTTAGCTGGAAGTATCTCTCCCCTCTCTACCTTTGGAAATCCTGAACCTTGTTAAGGCCCAATTCAAAAAAGTGAACTTCCTTGTTTCCTTCCCAAAGAAGGCTTTTTAGCCTTTGGTTTGCCCTTTTGTGCCTCTGTCTGCAAAAATACTCAGCTCCACAGTCCAGGGGCTGACTCTGCTTTTCTGTCTCCTATATATCCAACACAGTGTCTTGCAGAAAGAAGCCCTAGTAAATAAATATTTAAATAATGGAAGAGTGGTATTTTCTAAATAAATAAATAAAATAAAGATATTGTAACTGGACACAATATCTTTATTTTATTTATTTATTTTTATGTGGTGGTGAGGATCGAATCCAGGGTCTCACACATGCTAGGCGAGCACTCTACTGCTGAGCTACAATCCCAGCCCCAAGAGTGGTATTTTCTAAACACAGCTGAAAATTAGCTTTTTAAAAAAATACATAGGACTTTGACTTAGACCTCATGAGATTGTCTTGAGATTTGAGAGTCCTGGTTTGAGAGTTGCCCACCATGTATCTCTAAATGGGCTGTGTGTATATTTGGGCTTGGTTTTCATCATTTGTGGGAAAGTTTTGTAGCTCTTAGTACAATAGAATTTTAGCAGTATGAGCGACAGTGGATTTAGAGAAAATCCACATCATGGGTTTGGAAAATAGGTCAAAATCATGACAAAGAAAGAAATAAATTGTTGAAGGAATTGGGAATGTTTAGCCCAGTAAAGAAGACCTAGGAAAGACCCAGAGTCATTGAATGTTAGAGCTGGAAAGAAACTGAGAATATCTAAGGAATTTCCTTTATTAGATAGGAAGTTGAACAAAGTTGCATCTGAGGCTCCATGTTCTGTAGTTCTTTTCCTATTTGCTGTTCTGATTGATAGAAAACTTTTTTTTTTTTTTTGACAGTGGTGGGGATTGAACTCCGGGCCTCACACTTGCTCAGCAAGCACTTTACCACTGAGCCACATCTCCAGCTCTGAAAACTATTAATTCACCATTTATATTCTCAACTGGAAATGATATTATAGTTCAGAATTTCAAACTCAGACATTATATTTTTAGGTTTTTAACAGAGTCATAGCTTAAAAAAGCATTTTCCATCCTGTTGTTCAATATTCCTTGCTTATTCATCATTCATAAATTCATCAAACAAAACCCAAATGGACTCAGGTAGCACTTTGTGTTGGGAAATTGCAGTCATACAACTTCCTTTTTTGCATTGTTTGTCAGGGAACTTAGAGTCAAACAAGGTCATCTTCTGAAGCAATTGACTCAAACCAGTGCTTGGTGTGTCTGTTTTCCCACTTCTTTTTTTTTAATTGACTTATGTTTTTTGAAAATTATAAAAGGAACACATGCTGCAGATAAAAAACAAACCAGACATAACAATTCCCAAAGTGTACTGGTAAACTACTGGCATTCTTGTTAGCTTTGATCTGTATTCATCTTGTTTTTACTTATCTTGTGCTCTATATGTTATATAGCACAGTACCTGAAATTCATATTGTAAATAAAATATTATATTTATTTTATTCAAACCTCAGATGTTTAAAATTACAAATAATTGGATTCCTGGCATCCAGAAAACACATTTGCATCAACTTTACCATATGATCTCCAGATTGCTACTATTGTTGCCAATGGTCAGGCATGGTTCTGTGAGGTGCTAAAATATGTATTTTTTTAAACCTGTAACCAGTCAACTCTGCCTTCTAATCTTCTCCGTACTCATCCTAATTGCATCTAATTCATTTTAACATCTTTTCTTTCTGTTCCTTCCCAAAATAATATGTGCTTGGTCCGTATTCTGTTCTTTTCCTTATTTATTTATTTATTTGGATACCAGGGATTGAACTCAGGGTTACGCAACCACTGAGCCACATCCACAGTCCTATTTTTTGTATTTTATTTATAGAGACAGGGTATCCCTGAGTTGCTAAGCACCATTGCTGAGGCTGGCTTTGAATTTGCAATCTTCATGTCTCAGCCTCCTGAGCCACTGGGATTATAGGCGTGCACCACCGCACCCAGCCTTTTCCTTAAGTTTTGAAGTCCATAATGACATTTAGTGTTTCTAATCATCACTTAGAATAAGGTTACTCATCATGCTGGTCTTTGTAGTAATACTGGCACATGTGGGACTCTGGCAGCATGAATGTAGTCAGATATGATTCTGTCACACCAAGCCCAGAAAGGACCTCATAGACAGAGTACTCTTTATCTGTTAGTTCTGCCTCTGTTGTTACTACCTTGAGTGAGTACATTGAGGGAAATAAAGGGATTTTTGTAAGAGTTGGGATATTTTAAATTTTCAAATCATCTGACACTGTTTTAAGGATTCTGTTTCAAGAACTTAAAGTGGTATTCTACCTTCCAGTGTTTTACTCCATCCCATCTTTCATTTGGGCTTGCTTCTGGGGAAATAGACTTGCTGTTTCCAGCTGTAAGCTACAGACTACCGAATTGCAGGTAGAAGTGGAAGTCTGGAGTTCTGGGCTCTGGTAGACCCCTGGGCTGTGCATGCAAAGGTATGAAAACACTTCTGTTAAAGGAGAGTATGAGGAAGAGGGTCAGAGCCTAGATTGCAAGTAAAGAAACAAAAACTTGTCACTTCCCCCACTGTGGTGACTCTACGTGAAGAGAGGTTCCACCTTTATCCAGGTGACTTTTTTCCTGAGTGGGGAGCTCTGGTGCCAAGTACCAGCTCAGTCTTCCTTGGGCTGGAGTCAGCCTCCAGCCTTAAACAATTGAACTAGGAGCTTTGCCTCTAAATCTCCTTCTTCCCCCATTATCCCAGATTAATGTTCCTAATGCTCTTTGGATGTTACTTTCCTATTCTCAAATTTTCAGGGGCCATTGGTCAGGTCTATTCAGAACCCTCTAAAAATTTTCCCAGATCTTTATTTCCAACAAAGCTGGCTAGATGGTATCACTTTTTTCCTACTTTCTCCCACCTTCTCCTTTATCTCTTTACTCTGCTTCATTTTATAACATGTCACAAAACAATATAAGAGTGTCTTTTCAGAGGACCTGGGTTCTGTCCCAGGTATTTAGGTTAAATTATTATTATAATTCCCCTTGCCTCTGTTTTCCCAAATGTAAGAGAAGGAGGCTACACTAGGAGACTTCTGGGTCCCTTGCAACCCAGTCAGAGTTAACTTTTAGACAGAGTTAACTTTTTCCTTGGCTACTTAGGAAATAGGGCTCTTTTCTGTCTGCAACATTTACCTTTCATTGTTTGGGATTGTAGTTAACTTTTTTTTTTTTTTTGGTGGTGCTGGGGATTGAACCCAGGGCCTTATGCATGCAAAGCAAGTACTCTATCAACTGAACTATATCCCCAGCCCTGTAGTTTTTTGTCCTATTTTTTGAACATATTTGTAAACTGAGAGACTCAATGGTGAAGCTACTTTCTTAGGATGTGGGTGAGGGAGAGGGATAGTGAGGAGATTCTACTTTGGGCTTCTACCTTGTATCCAAAAACTGAGAGGAGATGGGATTTGTAAAAGGTTTAAGGTTTTTTCTTATGCCCCCTGTCGGGAGAATTTTTTTTTTTTTTTAAAGGAGGTGCATGTTGGGGCTGGGGATGTGGCTCAAGCGGTAACGCGCTTGCCTGGCATGCGCGGGGCGCTGGGTTCAGTCCTCAGCACCACATAAAGATAAAGATGTTGTGTCCACCAAATACTAAAAATAAATAAATAAATAAATATTAAAAATTCTCTCTCTCTCTGTCTCTTTAAAAAACAAAAAAGGAGGTGTATGTTTATTGCAAGAAGAATGCAGTCTCCCAGATAATCCCTTCCTGTCTGCTGCAAGGCTGCTGCATCTGTGCTATTGGACTGGCATTCTGCTGCTGAGTTTTCAGGGTGCTGGTCCTCAGGAATTGAGGGTTTGGATGATCACTTCATCTTTCACCATGTGTTTCAGGGCCCTGTTTGACTATGATCGGACTCGGGACAGCTGCCTGCCAAGCCAGGGGCTTAGTTTTTCTTATGGTGACATTCTACATGTCATTAATGCCTCTGATGATGAGTGGTGGCAGGCAAGGCTGGTGACCCCACATGGAGAGAGTGAGCAGATTGGCGTAATCCCCAGTAAGAAGAGGTAAGTTGTCATGATCACAAGCTGATGTGTCTGTCTTATTTTCCTGTTATACCATAAATTGCATGAGAGTGGTGGATGTGCCTTGATAAAGCCTTTCTGGTCTTGAACTGGTACTTTGGACATGGTTTTCACTTTGTGAGCCAAGGAGTAGCTGCTCTCATTGAGCAGCCCACCTGCCACTGAGACCATGTGCTGGTAGTAACAGGACTTCTTTTTGACTCCCAAACAGAGTGGAAAAGAAAGAGCGAGCTCGATTGAAAACTGTGAAGTTCCATGCCAGGACGGGGATGATTGAGTCTAATAGGGTAAGTGGGGACCCCCAAGGAAGTCATCCAGGATGTGAAGAAGAGTTCAGTCTGATATATAAGAGAACTGGGGAGCACAAAAGAATGTCTCTTTTTCAGGGTTCTGACTCTGAAATGTCAGAAAATTGACTGCTTTTCAGAAGCAGAGAGGGAGCACTTAAAGTCCATAGCTAGTCTG
Organism: Marmota marmota marmota; assembly: GCF_001458135.2. Classification (NCBI taxonomy): domain Eukaryota; kingdom Metazoa; phylum Chordata; class Mammalia; order Rodentia; family Sciuridae; genus Marmota; species Marmota marmota. Next base: position 2,074,755 of record NW_026000294.1, on the reverse strand, counting down.
TGCCCCTGCCCCTGGGTAACTGGCTCTGGAAGATGTGCTGGAGTTGGCTGACTTGTTGGGGAACATGAAGACACTCATGGGTATCTTCCTGGCTACAGACCCTGTCAGAGCTGTGGGGAAGAACCTGTTCTCATCATCCTGCCATAAAGGCCTGCCCCAAGCTCCCACCTCCCTTCAGACCACATGAGGCAGGAGGGCTTCTGCATTCACCCCTTTTCTTCTATAAGCTTCACAGGCCAAAGAACTTCCGGAGCAGTAGAGGGAAGAGAGGCATGGAGTAGATGACTCTGTGTGTATCAGTGACACCTTAGGGCCTGTGTCCAGGAGGCTACAGTGACCTTTGTTCTTTAGGAAGTGCCAGTGAGTGCTGTTGAGGCTGGATTAGGTAGAAACTTCTAACATCCCCACAACATTTTCCTGTAAACATAATTTTCCTCTTACATCAACTTTCATTTAATCTCATAGACTCCATTTGTGTAAGATGGTCTTTTATTTAGCTCACCATTGTCTCCATTTTAGTTTTTCTTGCATGCTTTAAAATCCATTGTTCTGTTTTTTTTTCCTTCTGTCCTTCCCCTCCATTTTCATGTTCTTTCACAGTCGATCAAAACGAAACGTAAAAAGAGTTTCCGCCTCTCTCGAAAGTTTCCATTTTACAAGAGCAAAGAAAACATGGCCCAGGAGAGCAGCATACAGGAACGTAAGTAGCAGCAGAGTCCAGAGAGCAGACCATCCTCAGCCCGGTCCTCTCGTCCTCAGCTGCCCTTCCCTCACCAGGAGTCTGGGCGAGGGCAAGGGTGTGTGTCCACACAGTGCTTATTTCCAGAGTCAGGGCAGAAATTGTCCTGCAGTGGGTGATGTTGGGGCTTATCTGCCCAGCTCCTCACTTGGAATGAATGTTGGAAGTTCTGAGGGACTGGTCCCAGGGCCATCCTCCAGGATGTCCCTGGCACTGGTGTTGAAAGTGCCAGACGGAGCTCTGCTGTGGTGGCAAGGAGCAGGTTTCAGCCAGTGTTCAGGATTAGAAAAATGTGTGTGTATGTGTTTTTATTTTTTTAAGAGAACAAGGTCTAGGGACTCAGTGTTGTTCTCCTGGCTTCTTCCTCTTATGTTTTCTTTCCCTTAACTTCACTCATCTATATCAAGAGAAGAGCCTGTTCTTCCCCAGATTCCTGGCTCCAGGACTACTTCTGGAATTCCATGTATATGCATAAGCACATGGGAAATCCACATGGCCCTCAGCAGGGTCACTGTCATCCCAGAGTGTCAACAGAGTGTTTCCATCTGAAAATCCTTCCTGCTTAAATGGGTTGTCATGGAAGCAGTGTTACTCAACATTGTCTAAATAAAGATTTATTGAGAAACACAAAGTTGATTTGGTAGAAAAAGCTGTAACACTGAGGTACCTTAATTTTAAGAACTAATCCTGATAAATCTTCTTACCATACTGTATGCCTCAGAAATTAACTGTTCTGGCCCTGACCTTAAACATAGTATCAGACTTGAAAAAAAAAATAGCTTCTTGTTTGTCTCACTGTGAATTGTAAACATCTCTCGTTTACCATTGATCTTGTAGTCTGGGGCTATTGGAACTAGCAGGAGGATGACTCGTTCTGATAGGAAATGGCATTTTTTTAGGCCTCTCTGATTCATGGTCCTGGTATGTGGGGGTTGCTGCTGTCTGGGGTATACCTGCTAGATACTAGGTGCCCTCATCCAGATGAAGGTCAAGGCTCATCATTGTGGGGTCGTTTAGTGACAGGGGAAGTTGGTTCTTCCCATGAGCAATAGGAGGCTATTTGAGATACATTTCTGAGGTGATGTCACCACAGTTCACCAGATGAGTCCCAGAACCTCTGTGCAGAGCCCAGCCTTGGGAGGTATCACTGCTGAGTTGTCCAGCTGGTGGGGGTGCCTGTTGGGCAACAGGGTTGAAACTGCCCAATGCCTATTCTCTAGAAGCTGAACTCATCCAAGCAGTTAGAAGTCACACCTCAGACAGTAGCAGTTTTCCCTGAAGGGTTTAGACAGAGTGAGGCATTATTGGGCAAAAGCTCCCCTAAATGATGGTTATTCTGTCTGCCTGCCGTGGCACATGTGGACATGTGCCCACAGAGGGGAATGATGATTTTAGGGAAAACACAGAGACTTGGGCTCTACAACTTTGATCAAAGCAGGTATTCCATGCTTTAGAGTGTCGCCTGTTGTGTCCTGTGGGGCTATGGGCTATGGACAACCTCAGAAAGCTCCAGAGCCCTCTGGCAAGAAATAGAATAGCATCAAGTCCAGATACTTGACCTGACCTGACCTGGGATGTTCTTTCTGTGGCAGAGTTCTTCACCTTGCTGTAGCTCTAGGTCTTCATGGTATTTCATACTTCTGTCACTAATGCTCACCTGCCTCTGTATTCTTCCTTCCCCTTGTCTTTTTTTCTCTGTGTTTTCCTCTTCTCCCCAATTCTCTCCTTCCCTCCCTCCCACCCCTCCCACCCCTTCCCCCTCTCTTTGTTCTTGCTGTCCGTGAAATTAGGACTTCCCTGGGTTAAGTGACGATTATTATGGAGCAAAGAACCTGAGTAAGTCAAACTTGCACACCATTGACTATTTATGGCATGGTTGAAGGTAGTGGAGGGTGGGGGTGTAGGGGACATGGGTGAGGGTGAAGGGTGAGGGGAGGGCAGTTCTTTCAATAACTCTGTTCCCATGGCAGGAGGAAGGGCATGTGACTCCAAATGTTATTACTTTTGCTCTGGATCCCTGGTACCTAATAATTTCCTAGCATTCATGTCTGTGTTTTCCTTCTGCACCTCTAAGTGGTGGGCCCTCAGCATGATTCCCTAGGCAAGCACTCAGCTCATGTCTAGCTTGTTGTCAAGGGGAGGGTGCCTGTTGGTTGACTTCTCCCAGTGACACCATACTAAGTGAGCTTAGGGAATGTAGCTCTTATAGCTCTTACCTCTAACTAGGGGCAAGGGCACTGAACCCCTGCACCTGGTCTATCTCAGCAGAGGCAGGCCCTCAGTATACAGCACAGGCTTACTTAGAGCCTCTAAGGGGCTGCACCCATCTGGTGGGGACTTCAGCACCACTTGTAGACCACATATATCTAGTGCTTTGTCTTGGGGAAAGTTTGGCCTCTTCATCCTGGAAAATAATCCCAGGGTGGAAAATGAAAGGACCTAGAGGATGGGGCCTTATGGGCTATCCCTCTGTGTGTAGAGGGATGTAGATCCACAGCCTTGCCACTGGGTTCTGTAAGCACGTACTCTCCTTCAATAAGTAATAAAGGCTAAGGGTAAAGGAGCTGACACCAAGGGTCGGTCAGGGGCTAGCCTTGGGTGGCAGCTCAGCCAGTCCTTCCTGGGGGAGCCACAGCATATCATGGTTTGGAACAGTGTGTCCTTGACTGAAACGAGCAGCATCTCTCCATAGTGTGGTGTGTCTATGTCTCATCTTCATCTGCCTGTCATCCTGGGAGGGGTGTGTTTTGTTTGGGCCTTCTGTGAAAGCTGCTCTCTGCTTGAGTTCTTTCCACCCACACTCACAGATGGGAAGGTCCCAACTATCTGAGACAGGGTGGCTGTCTTATCCTGGAAATGTCCTTGTTGCTTTGTCGTCTTTGTGTTTTGACACATCTGTCTTAGGGTGGATCAAGGTGTATCCCTCTCATGCTGAAGCCAAGCTCACCTTCTTAGGAGTGGTGGCAAAAGGGCTGTGGGTCCCACTGGAGGTCAGAGCAGTGTTCCCTGGTGACTGCTCAGCCTCTCCAGTGTTTAGCCCAAGAAGTTGTGGAGTACCACATGGTCCTGTACTTCAGGGGCTCTGTCTTGGGGGAAATTCATGAGTAGCATGGTCCCTGGACTTTTCTCTGCATCTGTCCCTATCTTTTCTTTCCTGCCATTAGCCTTGGGGGATGCAGTTTGTGATAGGATTTGGAAACCATCCAAGTTGGTTTGTTTGGTTCAGATGAAGAGAATGCTGTGGAAGGAAGTGAGTCTTCTAGTGCCTAGGGAGAGACTTGGCAGACTGAGAGGGCTCTGGGGACAAGTAGGAGGTGTCCAGGGTGTCAGGATTGGAGCTGTGCCTCCCAGTTGGTGGCCTGGATGTGGCAGGCCTCCTGTGGCCTGACTCAGTTGGAAGCTCAGTGTCTCATTCCTGAGCATTTGAGTTTTGTGCTGCATGTGATCTGTCAGTGGTGTGTTCTGAATTGGAGTCTCTTTCTTGTTGGCTTGCAGAGGGAGTGACATCCAACACCAGTGACAGCGAAAGCAGTTCCAGTAAGTGTGTGTCATTCCCCCCCATGTCATGTAGCTCCACCATGTGTCCCTGCCATCCTCATTCCAGTGTTGCACAGCTGCCATTCCTGCTCAGAGGCTGCTGCTCCTTTTAGCCATGTACACTTTGAGACCCTGGAAATGCTGTGGCCATTCGTTCTCCTTGTGGGACAAAGTTTGCCCTATGAATTAAAGGAGAGTATAAGCCCTGTAGTTCTGGCCAGAACCAGATTTGAAAGCATCCCTGGGGCCCTGGAAAGGGTGAACTGCCAAGGAGCAAATCTCTGCCATGGGCACTGAGGGACTTAGATGCTGCCAGGTTTCCAGATTTGCTCAGAGACCAAAAGCAAAATGTGTCCTATGAAAAACTGTCCTGAATCTGCCTTTCTAGGTTGCAAGGACCTCCTTGCCTTTTGGCTGGGTCACATAATCAGGAAGGAAATTACCCAGTTTTCCTTGGGAGAGTCCGTGACTAGACCATAGAAGCCACAATTTGAACCTCATGGCCTTTGGGAACATTAGCCTTTAGGAGCTGAGATGGCTAGATGCCTTAAAAATTCTACCCAGGAGTATTAGGCTCTGAAGAAGCCTTTTAGGAAGTATCCTGTGGCTCAACATAGCTATCACTGCCTTCCCTGTTAACTGTTGTCAGATACTTGGGGACCTCCAGGTATCTAGTGCCAAGTAGCTTGGCAACTATTTCAGGAAACCCTCGTCATTGCCAGGCTACATGGATGCTTCATCCAGAGTTTGGGTAGAGGGGTGGGTAGGTAGACCCATAAAAGGGCAGAGTTCAGCTGCAGCTTTGGGGATCTGCATGAATACCAATTCTGCCTACAGGTGAAAGGTCTCAGGCAAATGTGTCTCGACCACTTGAAGTGTCCCTGTGATTCTTTCTAGAACACGAGGGCCACTGAACACACTCAACTTACCTATAAGAAAAGTTTAGGGGAAAATGGGGTGGTTTTGGGTGGAAGCTTCATTGCTTCTGGGTCTTAGCCCTCTGCTCAGAAGTATTTCACTGAATAAGAGAACTGCGGACACTGCTCTGGGCCAGCAAGGCTTCCCACACCTTCTCACCCACTGAAAGCAGAGAGGATCATGGGGCAGGTGGTATGGAGAAGGACCACTGGAGAAGATAGTTTTGTGGCTGGGTTGAAGGTGCAGTGAATGTCATATACAGGGAAGCAGATCATGAAGTGCTAACCTGTCTCCCTTTTTTGTTGCAGAAGGACAAGAAGATGCTATTTTGTCATATGAGCCAGTGACAAGGCAAGAAAGTAAGTCCCTTTCCAAGACTCTTGCCTTTATGCTAGTCTCCTGCTCATGGTGTGGGCTACCATAGCAGCAGAAGGGAGGGGGTTGAGGGAGAAGGAAGGCTCAACTCATTGCCTATCCAGCCCCTGGGTCATGGCAAAGGTAGAGACCATCCATTGTGCTCCTCTTGCTCTTCTTTTGCCCATTGCTGGGATGCCTTCCAAGGAGAGGGAAGATTTATGAGAAAGGCAAGGGGATGTCTATTTTAGTGAGTGCAGCCTCTGTTAAAAGAGAGGGCTCAGATCCTCCCTTCAGTGTCTGCTTGACCAAAACCTTGCACAGTACTGGTGTCAATGTAGATATCTCTCCTGAGTCCCTTGGAAGGGGAGATGTTCCTGGTTTCAGACTTGCCTGGGACTTAGATATTCTCAAACTAGCCAGGTGTGGTGATGCACACTTGTAAAATCCCAGTAGTTTGGGAGGCTGAGGCAGGAGGATCTCGAGTTCAAAGCCAGCCTTGGCAAAAGTGAGGCCCTAAGCAACTCAGTGAGACCCTGTCTCTAAATAAAATACAAAATAGGGCTGGGGATGTGGCTCAGTGGTTGAGTGCCCCTGAGTTCAATCCCTGGTACCACACCCCCTAAAAACAAAAACAAAAAAATAAGCCCCTCTACCTATGCCACCTTTCCTGAACCAACTCCTTCCCTGGAGGTGTAATTGACCCTCCCTTCCTGTGTGCTTTGTCCTCTAACAGCTAACATCTGTTTCCTGCTTGCAGTGTGTCAGGTGCTATACTAAGTGCTTTAAGCAATACTATTCCATCTATTGCCAAAAATGGTCCTATGGTGTAGGTGCTTTTTATTATCCCTATTTCCTAGATGGGAAAACTGAAGCACAATGTGGTCACATGACTAAAAAGTGACAGAACTATGAACCAAACAGACAATCTAGCTATAGCAGCTATGCTCTTAAGTACCATGATGGCCTGTCACTTTGTAATACTCAGAACATGGTGCTGCCTTTATCTTTATTTCTGTCTCCTAGTCTCTCTGAGATCAGAGACTGTTTTGCTCATCTGCAAATCCCCAGCAGTCAGTGCAGAGTCCACAGAGCGTAGGTACTCGGGAAAAGAGAAGAGCTACAATATTCTTTGGCTCAACCTTAGAGGGAAGTGATTTGAGTAGATCCAAGCCTGTGGTGATTGAATTTGTTTGCTTTCTGGACTTCTGCAACTTCCTCTGGCATACTGCTCCATCCTATGTCCCCTCTCTTTTTCATCTTCTAAGGCTTCCCCCTCCTTTACACACTTTTGTCTTCTCACCCAGAGCCAAATTGTCTACCTACCCTGCATCCCTTTACTGACCATCATTCCATCCATTCAAGTGCCTGTAAGCTCTCAAAGGCCAGCCCTCATTGCCTAAGCTTGACATTCAGAGACCCTAGAAAAATGAAAATGCCATGTCTCTTCTCTCCTGATGACTTCATGTATGTCTAAGCTACCCCTTCCCTACCATAGGCTCCACAAAGTGGCACCATTGTCCAACATTCCACACTCAAGCTCTGATCTGTTTTCTTTAGGTCATCACATCCAGTCTCTTACCAAAACATCTTGATTATTTACAGTGTCTTCAACATGGTCCTTTGTAGTCATTATCACTCATTATCACAGCCCCTACCCTTGAACATCAAGAGATGTTGCTTGTAAAGCACTTACTGATGGGCATTGTACTTGGAGCTGACAAGATAATGACAGAATAAATGCAGTCCCATTCTCAAGGACCCTATAATCTATAGAGATGGAGCAAAAAGGAAGTAAATGACTACAGAATTACATGTGACTGTGAAGGCCACGAAGAAAATGCACAGGGTACAGTGACAGAGGTGGTGGTGGGGAATGTGCTTGGAAAAGACCCAGGGAAGTCTTTGAGGAGGTGACATGCAGGTGGAAGCCTGTAGGATCAGCAGAACCAGACTGGGGAGAGGACATGGATGTGAGAAGGGAACATCCTTTACTGCACTGGCCTAGTCTGCTTTTGCAATGTTATCTCCTGATATTTCTCTACAAACTCCTTGTAGAGAACTCTCTATACACTCCTTGCCTTTTTTCTTGGAGTATGTCCTGTGTCTGTGATTCTAGTCCCTATCTCTCCTTTAATGACCCTTAAAGCTCCAGCTCAAATATCACCTTCCATGAGGATGTTGCTGATCATTCCAAAAGAGCTCCCCCTTCTCTCCTCTTGTACCATCCTAGAAGTTTATACTGAACTTATTCTTCCCTCTCTCACTTGGTAGCTATTTGCTCAAATATACTTCTCCAACTGGAAAAAAAAAAAGCTTCTAGAAAGCTAGGATTCTACATGGCCTATTATTCCATCCCTTCCAGCAACTAATGCATGACAAATGATTGTAAATCTTCCCTTTTCTGGGCCTCACTGTCTTACTTGAAAACACGAGGAAGTTGGAGAGATGCTGTTTAAGGTCCCTCCCAGCTCTACAGTGTACCGAGGATGATAAAACAGAATTCTAAAGGGCACATACTACACTGAATCCCTCACAATGCATGACTTTTGTGAATTTGTATTTTTAAAAAAATTGAACAGTGATGCAGCTGATATAAAAAGGCTTAAATACAGCTGCCAAAGAACATGGCACATGAGCACATTTGGTTTCTATATAATCAAACATTATATACATAAGCAGACTCAACGCCTACTGTGATGGAGCAGAGGACCCCTGGGAGATGTCTGGACAAGAACAAGGGAAAATTGCCTTTTCCCAGTTGGACAGAGGGATAAGATTCCAGGATAGCTTAAAAAATATAAAACTTCAGCATAGAATCACTTCTTTCAGTTGGACCAAGAAATAATGCTGGGGAAATATAAAAATGGAAGTGCCAAAAGTTCCCCCAGAAGGCCTACTAAAAAACAGTTGTAGCTCCCTAGCCCCTGCAGGGAACACTGAGATGGTGGAAGGGTGGGATGGTGTGGGTAGTCCCAGGTGAGACTGACCAGGAGGTGTGAGACCTATCCTAGTGCCCTAAGTAAGTGAAGAATCAGGTTTGTCTTTGGACTGCTTTGGGTGGTTCTTCAAAGAGCAGTTCACCTGCTGTAACCACTATCCTTCTCTCATATTTTCTTAAAGTCTAGTTTTAGCCCTTGCCATTCCACTGAAATTGTGATCTCAAAAGTGACTTGCAAGCTGGACATGGTGGCACACATCTATAGTGCCAGTAATTTGGGAGTAAGGCAGGAAGATTGCAAGTCTGAGACTAGCTTCAGTGATTTAGTAAGACCCTCCCTCAGCAACTTAATCCCTGTCCCCAAATGAAAAAAAAACATAAAGGGTTGGGAATGAAACTAAGTGGTTGAGCACCCTTTGGTTCAATCTCCAATACTGCCAATTTTTTTTTCCAAAACAAATTTTTAAAAAAATAAATAATGAAGAGGGCTGGGTATGTAGCTCAGAGGTAGAGCACTTGCCCAGCATGTGGAAGGCCTGGGTTCCATCTCCAGCCATCCAATTTACTCACTGTTGCCCAGCTTAATATTCCCAGGGTTCATTTCTGATCCTGCCACTCCTCAGCTAAAATCCCTTCAATGGTCAAGCAGGGTGTGATGGCACATGCATGTATTCCAGGTACTCAGGAGCCTACAGCAGGAAGGTCACTGAAGCCCAGGAGTTTGCCATCAGCCTGGGAAACAGTGAGATTGTCTCAAAAGAGGAAAAAAATACATCTGTGGATTATGCCATGCAGTCCAAGCTCCTTGACCAGACAGTGGAGGTCATCCAACCAACTTTTTTAACCTTTCTCCCACTATTTCCCTTTAAGCACTTTATGCTGCAAATACACTGTCCTTCATAAAAAGACTATGTGCCTTCACCATGATGCTGTTTTTGCCTGGAAGACCCTTCTCCTCCTTTTATATATCTTTAAAATCCACAAAGCTATTCCATCTCCAGAAAGCATTTCCTGATCTCCCTCTTTGGAATCCTCTTTTGGAATCCTTCCCCTCACTTTCATAAAATAATTTTCTGTCTTTAATTGTATCTAATACAATAAATGTAGGCCCCACCTCTTCCCCTATCAGACCATAAGTTCATTGAGGACAGGATCTGGGTCTAAACTACAATCATTCATTGGCTGGATGAACAGATAAATGAATGAATGAAGGAATGAGTGAATCATTGATTGCTTCTTGACAATATGAATATTGTCTTTGATCATATACAATATTTTTGTGCTTGTGGTGCTGGGGATGGAACCCTGGGCCTTGTGCATTCCAGGCAAGCACTCTACCACTGAGTTACATCCCCAACCCTGAGTATATATTATTTTTTAAAAATATATACTCTTATATGTGGTGCTGAGAATCGCACCCAGTGCCTCATACATGCTGGACAAGCAATCTACCACCAAGCTACAACTCCAGCCCCTGAGTACACATTCTTGTTGCCATTTTTTCCTTTTCTTTCTTGTTGTGGTAGTGAAGATTGAACTCAGAGCCTTGTACATACTAGGCAAATGCTCTACCACTGAGCCTTTCTTATTGTCATTTAACAGAGCTGTGGGAAAACTACCAACTCAAACAAATGCTGCCAATTTCCACCTTTCTTCACCTCTTATTCTAACAAGTGTCCTTCCTGTAAGTGTGAGTGGTCTCACCAAAGGAGATTTAGAAATCATCTTCAAGGACTAAGAAGTTGTGGGCAGAAAATTCAAGGACCTAGGGAGACTAGTTGATGTTTTCTTCTTACAAAAGACAACTGGTACTTTGGAATAGAAATGAATATATGGAAGATGAAATGGCTGTCTTTAGGGATGGAATATTAGAATAGAATTTGTTTTGACTGGATCATAGTTTAAAATACTGATTGCTGGGCTCCTGGCTAAGGACACAGTACTCTATGATAACTGGGAAAAATGTGTTTACCCAGAGCCTTACTGATCTGATAAAGAGAACTTTAAATTGAAAATGGAGGGGAAAGGAGCAAAGTGCCCTGACAATATTAAAATCAATTGCTGTGGATTATATCAGATATGACAGCAAGAACAGCACTGGGGGAGGTTATTTGGGAAAAGAGTCAGTAATAGAACTAAAAGCTTCAGCTATTTTAGTTGATACACAGCACATGTGTTAGTATGAACCATATGAAATTACCAATACCCAACTCTTTCTGACCTACAAGAATGGTAATTTCATAAGGTTCAACTTAATAGTATAAGATAAATTTTAAATGCTAACTCAAGGTAATACATATTTGCTAAGAGGTCCCACTAAGACTTGGAGGAATGCAACTTGCAAATGAAATCTGACATTAGAAGAAACACATTAGTAAGTAGGTGCTCTTTGTAAGGGGAAGAGACACGGTGCTATATGCACAGAAATCCACATAAATGAGGACCGAGCCCCCTACAGAGTTTTGGTGAAGTAACAAGGGGAAAGGAAGAGAGGTTATATAGTGAAGTGCATGGCACCCTATCCAATTGCAGAAATGGATGATGTATACCCAATGGATGCAGATCTTAAAAATTGACACAGGGAAAGATACAGCAGCAAGGAAGAGCTTTGTTCAAGGTTGATTCCTTTGCCTAAAAGCAGAACATTTAGAGATTCTCTTTTTAATTTTTTTAGTTGTACACAATTCCTTTGTTTTGTTTATTTATTTTTATGTGGTATTGAGGATCGAACCCAGGGCCTCACATGTGCTAGGCGAGCACTCTACCATTGAGCCACAACCCCAGCCCCTAGAGATTTTTTACTTGTCTCCTGACAATATTATCCCTCTGAAAGTAATCAACAGGAGGGACTGTTTGTTATTCATTACCTAACTGACCTATAACAAAACTGATTGGAGAAGTGGAACTTGAACAATAACCATATTGTCTCAGTTTGTGAGCACATAAGTTTAGCTACAGTAAGGTATTTTGCTTTAGAATTTAGAAAGGCAGACTTGGAAAGTGTTCAGAAAATAAAAGATAGCAGGAAGGAGAAAAAAAGAGCATGATACCATAGATCTGGCTTTAAGCACAGCTATGCCATTGATTAGCTGTGGTACCTTGGTTAAGTTAACTCTCCAAGCTTTAGGTTCCTATGGGAATGTCGGGAGGTAGGGGAGCAAGAGAAGGGCATGGAATGATCAATGGCATGGAATCACCTACTTCACAAGGTGGTTCTGACAAGTGAATGAGATGGCACTATGCATCAGTCTTTAAAACTTAGTAGGTATGCATTAATTGTTAGTTTTCTTTTACTTTCTACTTAGCTGCACTCACAAATGGGTTGAAAAGCTCTTAAAAACTAAAATTTGACCCTATAATGATGAATTATTTTAATAAAGTAAAAGGAGAGGTAGCTAAAGAAAATGATGCAGATGCACAGAGGTCTTTGGTGCTAACACATTAAAAACATGGAAAAACAAGAGTGTCGTCTGACCATATGAAATAGTAACTGAAACTACAAAACCATGTCAGGAAGGCCTGACCCAATAGGAATTAATTTTAGGTGTAAGAAAAAGGCTATTTACATTTTCATTTTCATTAAGAAATCAATCAAGAAGGCCTCAAACTCCATGCACTGGGACAGATATTATTCTTTTTAAAATTATAATTAGGTGTTCAAAAGTTATAGAATATTAGGTTCACATAAAAATGTGAATAGTGCCACAGGGTATAAAATGAAAAACAAAATTTTATAATGCTTACCAGACAACAAAGAAAGCCAACCCTCTAATTCCCACTTTGGTTTGTTTTTTTCTAACATCCAAACTGTCCATTAGGCTGGAAAGGGTCAAGTAGATATTGGCAGGAGGCAGCTGAGGATCTTAGTAAGAAAATTGTAAGAGAGCACTGAGATGCTTTAAATGATCTTGGGTCTCTTGGCCTAGACAAATTTTATGTCAGGATATTGAGGGAAGCTGCAGAAGAGATTGCTGAACTACTTACTGCCTATAAACTTTAGGGAATTCTGGGGAATAAAACATGAATAAGACATGCTAGATGCCTGGAAAAGGACATATGTTCCCTTTTTGTTGAAAGAGAAGATGGATCTCCCAAGCTTTATAAAGGAGGGTTTCATCTTAATCCCAGGCAAGTTTCTAGAATATGTCACAAGAGTACTTAGAAGGAAACTAGTGGTCACAAAGAGTTTATAAAACCTTTTACCTTACAATACAGAATGAGCTCATTTTCTTTTTTCAAATGAGCTTAGTATATCAATGTAGATGGGTAAAGCAGAGAAATGCTGTAGCAGTGTAGCTGAGGCCCAGCAATACATTGACAAATCATTCGTGATGTCCTTGGGAAAAGGTTGGGAGAATATAGTGTATAATTTTTGAGTGGGCAAAAGGGTTTTTTGTTTTGTTCTTTTTTGTTTGGGGTACTGGGGACTGAACTCAGGGGCACTTTACCACTGAGCTACATCCCCAGCCCTTTTTAAAATTTTTGAGATATGGTCTTGCTAAGTGGCCCAGGCTGGCCTCCAACTTGTGTTCCTCCTGCCTCAAGTCACTGGGACTATAGCCATATGTCACCATGCCTGGCTTCTGAAAAGTGTAATTAAAGAAACATGGAATTACAAATGATGGCATTAATTAATGGCAATATGTGTGAAAAAACAAGACTTAAAAGCTTTTATTTGTTCTTTCAGCAAATACTTATTCAAAGTACCAGGTAGTGTGCCAGACACTGATAATATAGAAGATAACAAAAACATGATCTGTCGTCATGAAACTTAGACTATTGAAGGAAATATACATTAATCCAATTGTTTCACAAATTTATGTCCACAAACTGTGAAGAATCAAATAGTGCTAAGAGGGCTTGTAAGAAGAGAAACTGACCTTGTCGGGGAAGGAAGATTTCTCTGAGGAGCTGACATGTGAACTGACTTCCCAAGGATATGGGAGGAAACTAAGGTGAAGGCAAGGGAAGGCAAATGGTAAGTCCACTGAGCCAGTGATATGATGATATGAAATGCCTGTTTTAGTGTCAGGGAGTCCCTTTCCCTCCTCTTTGGCAGGGGTTAGGGCCAGAATCAGGGTCAGGACTGGGATGGGGCTCACCTTGCTTGCTATCTGGGATTGTCAGTGTCCCTGGAGTTCAGGCCAAACCAGCAGCCCTCTTTGTCAGGAAGGTGGTGTTAGAGCTGAGGAGATGGACCATGTGGTTGCAGACAGATCACGCAGAGAGAATGAGCAAACAAATCAATACTTGAGCTTAATGAGAGCCAGTTGGAAGAAAGGCTAGAATAAACTCTCTGGTGTTGAACTAAAAATGAAGATATCAGTATGAATTCATAGCTTTACATAAATGCATGTGTTTGTTGATAAGCATGTATATGCATACACTGTGAATATGTAAATATACATACACACATTTATTTCATAGCCCTGTCCACTGAGATAAATGACAGCACCTCAGTAACAATGAATACACCTAGGGCCTAGATCTTGGGCATTAACTACCATTCTCCATAAACTAGAGCTCCCTGGAGAAATGACTGATTCCAGGTGTTTTAGCTTTTTCATAACTATGACTAAAATGCCTGATGAGAATAATTTAGAGGAGTAAGTTTATTTGGAGCTCATAGTTTTAGTCCATAGACAGCCAATTCCATTGCTCTGGGCCCAAAGTGAGCAGCACATCATGGGGGAAGAATCCAGCAGAGGAAAGCTTTATAACTAATCACAGTAAGGAAGTAGTGGGAGTTGGAAGGAAGAAGGAGCCACAGGAAAGATGCACCCTTCCAGGGCATGCCAGCAGTGACCCACCTCCTCTATGCCTCACTTGCCTATGGTTACCACCTGGTCAGTTCAGTCAAACTAGGATGGATTGATTAGTTTACAGCTCTCCTAGCCCAATCAGTTTACCTCTGAATATTCCTGCAGAAATACAGGAGCTTTGGGGGACAGTTCATATCCAAAACTAACACCAGGGCTGGGACACAGAAAGCACAAGATAAGCCTAGAGTATCTTATTATGCCATAAAATAGTGTTCAAGATGATGGGAACATACCAAAGAGGAGCCAGATTTCAGCAGCAAAATAATGATAACAGTGAATTATAATCCACTGAATAAAACAAGATTCTGTTAGTATAAACTAAAATGTAGTTTAAAATGTGAATATGTAAGTGGGAGTGGGATGGGGTATAGTACAGTGGTAGATCACTTGCCTAGCTTGCACAAGGTCCTGGGTTTAATCAAAAGAGTAAACACTGGGGGAGAAGAAAAAGCTTTACCTAACCAATGCCAACTAATAATGAAGGGGAAATGATGGAAACAGAACAATCAACATTTAGCAGCTATCAAAATAAAACTGGATTCAGAAAAGAATTGTCACCAGGTACCAAAACTAGTGGGTGAAAGTTTAATGAGGAATAGAATATTTACTTAGTTTCAAAGTATCTTCCACCAAGTACTTTGTAATTGCTAACTGCAAAATATTTATCAATTAACTTGACATTAGAGAAACTTTGCAGCCACTATCTTAATTTTAACCAGTCAGGTGCAAATAAATACCATGTGCCTGCTGGTGTAAGGCACCAGGAACACATTGCTTTTGTGGTATGCCTTGCCAGAGGCATACCACATACCATATACTGGACCCACCTAAATCGAGGTTCATGGTACAAAGTAATTAGCCTGTACTCTTTAAGTCAAGGTCATTTGAAAGAGATGAAGGAGATATGAAAGCAAAGTGCAACTTATGGTCCTGAATTTATGAAGAACTTTATTAGGATAATAATAAATGAAATTTGAATGGGTTCTATGGATTAGATGTTAAAATTGTAACATTGTTACTTTCCCAATTTTAAAGGTTGTACTGTGATTATGTAGGAGAGTATTCTGCCTTTATGAAATATACACTGAAATATTAAAGGGTAGTAGGGGAGGATGTCTGCAAATTAATCTCAGCTGGTTCAGAAAGATGCAGTGAATAATAAGGCAATGTGATTAAATGTTAAGCAACAGGGAGGCTGGGTGAAGTGTGTATGGCAGTTCTTTGTGCTTACCTATAACTTTTCTTGAGTATGAAAGTATTTCAAAATCAAAAGTTAAAAATGTTAATACAGATCAACAGGGAGAAAAAACCAACATGATCTCACAGAACACTAATGCTAGTCTAGGCAGAACGTGGCTGCATGGGTCAATACTCACTGGAACATGGGACTTGGCTTTTAGAAGTTAGGGTGACCAGATCACATGGAGGAACAACTAAGGGGCCTGAAGATGCTTTACCCTGAAGAAGAAAAAACCTAGAGGATAGGAAGCAGCTCACTTGCATCTTCCATTCTCCAAAGGGTGTCTGGGACAGAGGTGGCAGACTTGCCACAGGGAGACAGACTGCTCTTCAGTATGAGGAAAAGCTTTTTACCAGTGAGAGTGAGAAAGATGATATATAGATGATGACAGATAGATGATAGGTAGATAGATAGATAGATAGATAGATAGATGAAAGAAAGAAAGAAAGAAAAAGAAAGAAAGAAAGAAAGAAGAAAGAAAGAAAGAAAGAAAGAAAGAAAGAAAGAAAGAAAGAAAGAAAGAAAGAAAGAAAGAAAGAAAGAAAGAAAGAAAGAATGAATTATCTTAGGAGTTCCCTGACAGAGATTATGTTCTAATAGAGACTGGGCAACCAATTCTCAAGGATGCCAGAGAGAGATTTCATGAATCAGATAAATTACCATGAAGATCCTTCCAATGAAGTTTATGATTCTCTGTCATCTTTAGGTATTGGGAATTCAAGCACTTTGGACATAAAATGTTGTGTTGGACTGGGATGAACATTCCCTATTGCTCACAAGGTACATAAAGCATCTTGCTCTCACACAGGCTATTTCAATATAATCTTTAGGAATTTGGAAAATTCATTCATTCCCTATAAATGAGCTGGTCACTGGGTAAATGTCAAAATGCTTTTATTTAAGAAAATTCATTCACCAACATGAGAACATGGCATGAGAAAACAGAAACAAAAACTCAAAGAGAAAATGGCAAAAATTGAAATATTCAGCAGTTCAGGACAATACATCTTCTTCAAGTGCTGTGAGCTTGCCTGCTCAGAAACTTTGCTCTGGTAATTCTCACTCTTCATTAAAAAGTGAACCCTTCTTTTTATCTAATACTTCCATGAGCTCACTATACAGAGCATTCATCTAGAAAAGAAAATAGCAAAGAAATTTCTTGAGAAGAAAAGGAAATTTGGGAAAGTTCCATTGAGATAGCACAGAATTCTAACCCTTATCTTCTGCCATCCAAGGATCCATTTGTGGGAGCAAAACAAATCCATTTGTGGGTAGAGGGATCCAAATGCATTAGATCTGTTTAATTAGGAACAGGCAAAGGTACTCAAAACAGAAATGATTCTTTTCTCTTTCTTTTGTGGTACTGGGGATTGAACCCAGGGGCACTCTACCACTGAACTATATCCCCAGCCATAGATATATATTGAGATGGTCTCCCTAAGTTTCCCACGCTGGCCTCAAACTTGAGATCCTCTCATTTCAGACTCCTAATTAGCTGGGATCATAGGTGTATGCCATTGTGCCTGGGATTCTTTGCTCTTATTTGGAAACAAGGATTTTTCTCCACTGAACCTCTCCTGTTTAGCTAATGGCCCAGTTGCCTGTAACTGAAAATAGTTCCTGGAGGAAATGCCTATTTGAACAGCCATTGCTTTGAGCAGAGACCCGTCCTTCCCCACATGCACTGGCATTGACAGTGACACATCTTTCCAGAGCTCACTCTTGGCAGTCTTCTTAATTAGATTCCATTTGCTATCTCTAAGTTTCCTCCTGTTCTCCATCTTTCCTGGTTTTTGCTCTAAGAGTTTATTGTGTACAGTCCCCTAACTCCTGAAGTTATATGAAACCACTGAGAGGAAAAATGATTAATATCCTTGCCTAACCAAGGAAGGTCATTGGGTCCTTATGGAGAGAGAGCCCAGCTAAACACTCTCTCCCCCCTAAGTCATGCTACCTTAGCCCTTTCCCTCCTCACCTGAGTCTCATAGTTTCCCTTGAGGGAGCCAAGGTGATGAAGGAAACGCAATGCCAGGCCACACCACTTTTCAGCAGACACATACTTGCTCCTGTTAAACATAAGTATTCCGGTATTCCAGGATTTGGTCATCAGCCAGAGAATCTCTATTTCTGGGTAGCCTTCCTGAAATCAAGAACAGTGGGTGTTCTACAGTTATTACTGTCACAACTCATTGTAGCTCTTCCTGTATCAATGCTGTGTCTCATTATTTTAAACAGTGAATGTTCTGCTAGCATGAAGGAAAGCCTGTGCTCTGGGCAGTAGGAGAGCAACTTGAAGTCTATCAGCTGTAGAATGTTCCCTAGCAACATTTCATGAAGTGAAACATAAATGGAAAAGGCAATGAGGTCCTTTCAACTGAAAAATCATTAGAGACAAATTCCTGGTCTCCCTGAATTAGGATACAGAGGAAAAAACTATTTCCTGTTTGGGGCTTCCCTTGATGCTGTCCTCTGTCAATTGTCTCCCCAATTCCTACCTCCACGTTTTAGAGTTTGTCAAGAAGTAATTTTCCCAAGGTTCTCAATTTCTACTCATGGAATAGACATGATATTAATTTTTACTACTGAGATATGAACAAAGGGCACATTTCTATGATGGTCCTTTAGCCTTATCAGTCACCTTTACCATGACTAACCACAGGATTATATTACCTTCTTCACAGAACTTTTCAATAGTGAGAAGGATTAGTCCCAAGGTGGAGCATAAAAAGAGCATTCATGTTAAAGTCCTTCATCTGCACAAAAGGTCTCAGGCCCCTGGAGGGGGAGATGTGACAGAACACTTGGGCAACAGCTTCTTCAGTGTCAAGGATGTTGTCTCAGCTGTCATTCATTCATTTGGATCCATAAAAAAAATTACCATGCATAAGAAACATTTTGACAATGAGGGCACTGTGAGGAATAAGACAAAGCTCTTATCACAAAGGACACAATGCCTTTGGAGAGGCAAGGCATCCATATATATATAAAGATAGCTTAACTGCTGAGGATATAGCTCAGTGGTAGAGAGTGAAGCATTGGGATTCAATTTCCAGTACTGAAACATAGCATGTAACTGAGTATTAGACAGAGTGACAAAGTTATTTATTCTCTAGTTCATTAAGAGATGACTGCTAGGATAGCTCAGTCAGAGGTGACCTAGTCTCTACCTGAAATCTTTCTCTTTGTCCTTGCCCAATTGGCAAACTTCTACTTATTCTTCAAATTCACAAGCAGAATTATTTCTCTGTTCCCACAGTAAGCTTTCTCTATACCATTCCTCTAGTACAAATTACATCACAATATTTTAACACATTGTCTCTTCTTATATATATTTATCTCCTCCAGACTGTTGAGTTCCTTGGAGTAGAGGGGATTATTTTTGTTCCGTTTTTGTATCTCCAGAGTCCTACACTATGCCTGGCACATAATGGAAGCACACAAAATTTTTCTTAATGAATTAGTGAATGAACAAATGGTTAAATTTCCAGTTAAATGTGAATTCCTAAGTGAGTTTTTTTTCCTGACTCTCCACAATTTCTTGCTCAAATCTCTTTGCTCCTAGTACCACAAAAGTACTTCTAACACTGTCTTCTTGTCTGTCTCCACCACTAACAGGGGGAGTTCCCTGAAGGCAAAATGTCATTCAACTTTGTGTATTCACAGCCTGGTCCAGTGATACAGAGTATGAGTGTTGTCATTTTAACCAAATGAATGAAAAAAAAAAGTGACCAAACAAACATGATCTGAGGGTAGATGAGCCAGATAGAGATATGCAGAGATCATATGAAATGTCCAGAATAAGCAAATCCACAGAGACAGAAAGTAGATCAGTGGTAGCCAGGGGCTGGGGGAGGGAAGAATGAGGGAATGTCTGCTAATGGGTACAGCGTTTCCTTTTGGAGTGATAAAAATGTTCTGGAATTTGATAATGGTGATAGTTGTACAATTCTGTGAACAACATCCACTGAATTGCATACTTTTTGTGTGTGTGTGTACCAGGGATTGAACTCAGGAGAACTTGACCACTGAGCCACATCCCCTGCCCTATTTTGTATTTTTTTTAGAGACAGGGTTTCACAGAGTTGCTTAGTGCCTCACTTTTGCTGAGGCTTGCTTTGAACTCGCGATCCTCCTGCCCCCGCCTCCTGAGCTGCTGGGATGACAGGCATGCACCACTGTACCCAGCTTGAATTGTATACTTTGACATAGTGAGTTTGATGATATATAAAATTAAATATCAACAAAAAATAAAAATATAGATTCACAGAAAAAGAAAAGGTTGTTTCAAATGGGCAGAAGAGAATAAAGACTTGTATTTGAGAGCAAGCATAATATGGTCTGGCCTAAGCAGACAATTTATGTAGAGTAATTAATGGGAAAGGAGACTCAAGTGTAGGATGGGCTTTTTAAGCATTTCCTACATGCTCTTCCTCAGAACATTAGTGTCATCAGAAATGTTAACAGATGGTCTATGAATACAAGGTTCTTAGTCAAATAAGTTTTGCAAATGCTGTGTTCTATATATCATCCTCTTGCAACACTATATTGCATATTAATTCATTGAACATTTAAGGAAGTTTTACAGTAAAGAAACCATGGCACTTTTTTTTGGTACCAGGGATTGAACCCAGGGGTGCTTAGCCACTGTGCCTTATCTCCAGCCTTATTTATTAATTTTATTTAGAGACAGGGTCTCACTAAGTTGCTTAGGGTCTTGCTAAGTTCCTGGGGCTAGCTTTGAACTTGTGATTCTTCTGCTTCAGCCTCCCAAGCCTCTGGGATTATAGGTATGTGCCATCACACCCAGCCCATGTTACTTTTTAAATCTTGGTAAGAAGGACTAATATCCTGTGAGGTAGAGTGCAAGAGGTTTTGCATTATAAGCCATGGGATTTGGAATTATTCTGTTGCCAGTGGAAAGTCACTGAAACATTTTGGGAAGAAAGTGATATAATGAAACTGTAGTTTTAATAAGATCAAGATGCCAGTGGTGTTTAGAAAAGACTGGAGTGTGAAAAAACACAGACAGGAAGACTTGGGGGGTGTGTTTGCTTCCTTGCTTGTTTTTGCAGTGCTGTGGGTCTAACTCAGGGCTTTCCAAATGTCAGCAAGCATTCTAACACTAAGCTACCCCCAGCCCAAGATTTGTTTAAAGGGGATAGTAAGAGTCTAAGAATAAAGTGATGGGGGTCAAAGTAAAACAGTGACATTGAAAAGATGTTAAGAAATGTTCTAAAAAGAGAATCAGTAGAACTTGGTAACCAATTTGATATAGGAAATAAAATTTAGGTCAATTGAAAATGGCTCTAGGGCTGGGGTTGTGGCTCAGTGATAGAGTGTTAGAGTCTGTAAACAAGTCAAAATAACACCTGGCATTTTGCCAGGGGAATGTTAAAGTTCGTAAACAAGTCTGGATGGTGCCTGGCAAAATGTCAGAGGGAGTGGTTTGAGAAGTAACAAAACCGAGCTATTAGGTGTAGAGATTCCTGATTGGTTGACTGATGTATCTAGTTTATGCTAATTAGATAAGCTGTGTGGAATGTATAAATACTGCTCCTGTCCTGCAATAAACGGCTCCCACTCCTGCTGTATCAACGTACACAAGTTATTCGTCACCCCCCTCTGATTATTCTGCTGCAGCCGGACTGCGGCAGATGGTGGCCCGTACGGGGAACGAACCCGCGACCTTGGCGTTATCAGCACCAAATGCCGCAGTCTGGCTGGGCACAATCAGGAGCCACTTGTCAAAAGAAACTAACTTTATTTTTAGAACCACACACGCCAAACAAAACAGCCTCTCAGGAAAAATCCTCAGAGCCTCAACTGCCACCACCGGCTTTCCACAAGCCTCTCTCTCCCACACAAGCCTCTCCCCACCTCCCACAATCCTCCTGCTCTTGAGGCCAATTGGCTGGGTCACGTGGGCGGAGCCAAAAAAAGTCCCCCAATGAGCAGCTCCGTGGTCTGAAAGGGCAGGGAAACAGTCCAATGAGCATCACCGCAGAGGAGCCAATCAGCTAGATGTTGCTGGGGCCGAGGAACCAATCAGCTAGATGTTGCTGGGGCCGCTGTGAGCCAATCATCAGCCGGCAGCTGGAAGTTTGCTGGCAGCTGGAAGTTTGCTGGGGCCCCTTTGGCTGTGGCCCTGGGTTCGAGCTTCAGCACCACATTAAAAAATAAATTAAATAAAGTTATTGTGTACAGCTGTAAAAAAAATAAATATTTTTTTAAAAAGAGGATAAAGTAAGGTCACACAAATTTAAATTTTGAAAATTTAAATGATCCCCCTGGTTGCTGGATGAATAAAAGCTTAGAAGCAAGCAAGAGTAGATATGAGACCAGACAAAAGATTCCTGTAGTACCCGAGATAAAACAAGATAACTTGGACTAGTTGTGGATGTTGGAAGATGAGAAGAAGTAGATGAAATGAAGAAATATTTATAGAAGATAGAATTGACAGATCTTGGTGATAAATTAGAAATGGGAGTAAAGGAGGCATGAAGATGACTTCTGGATGTTTGGCTTTGGCAAGTGAGAGGAATGATGGTGCCATTCAATGGCTTAGGGACCACTGGAATTTTATTTCAATTTGCATTAGCTACCCTCATGTCTTGCATTGCTCAAGATAATTGTTAATCCTCAATAAAGAAATGCATCTCTTCAGTTACTCACCTCAAAGCAACATGGAGTTGCCAATGTGAAATACACATTCCTGCCAGTGAATTTGCTCTGATGATTTTTGGAGGCTCAGATTTGAAATCAGTTATCTCTGTCCTCAACAACTTTACATATTGGCAGTCATGCAAATCTCTAACTGAATTGTAGATATTTTAGAGAACAAATGCCCATCTTTTTAGGCATAGATTCCCCAAAGTGAATATTGTATATATCTACTGAGATAAAATTTACATACCATATAGTTTACCTACTTAAAAGTATACACTTCAATTGTCAGTATATTCAAGGAGTTCTGCCACCATGACTACAATCAATTTCTGAATATTTTCATCACTCCCAAAGGAAATTTTTGTGCCCATTAACTCCTTCCTCACCCCCCCAATACAATCCCCCTCAAGCCCAGGGAAACCACTAATCTAATTTTTGTCTCATATATCAGTCTATTCTGGAAATTTAAGATTAACCAAGTCAGACAGTACGTGGTCTCTTTTACAGGCATCTTTCACTTAGCATACACACACACACATTTTTTTACAGCTGAGGATTGGATTCAGGGCCTCATGCATGCTGGGCAATTTCTCTGCTACTGAGCTAAATCCCTATGCCAGCATAATGTGTTTGGGGTTTACCATGTTATAGTGTATGTCTGAACTTCATTCCTTTTATAGTCAAAGGATATACCACTACATAGAAATACCACATTTTGTTTATCCATTCATTGATGGATAGACATTTAAGTTGTTTACATTTTTGGCCATATGAATACATCTGCTATGAATATTTGTATGAGTCTTTATACATATGTTTTCACATTTCTCTTGGGTATATGAGTGAGAGTGGAATTTTTTTCTTTCTTTTTTATTGTTTTGGTGATACTGGGGATGGAACCCAGATCCTCATGCATGCTAGTCAAGTGCTCTAACTCTGAGCTACAACCCACAACTCTTTTATTTTGAGACTGAGTCCACTAGAATTGCCTAGGCTCATGTAGAAATTGGGATCCTCCTGCCTCAGCCTCTGGAGTAGCTGGGATTATAGGTGTGCACCACTGTACCTGGTTTAGAGTAGAATTTGGGGGCCACATGGTAGTTATGTATAACCTTCTGAGGAACCATCAGGCTATTTTTCAAAGTATCTGTACCATTTTACAATAACATAGACACTATGTGAGGGTACCAATTTCTTGTCAACACTTTTTTACTATCTTTTAAATTATAGCTTATATCTTACTGGGTGTTAAGGGGTAGTCCATGTTCAATATCATTATTTATCAGAGATATACAAATAAAAATCATATCTTATATGCTTATTGGCCATTTGGATACTTTCTTTGGAGAAATGTCAAGTCAAATGCTTTGCTCACTAAAAAAAAAAAAAATAGTTGTCTTTCAGAGTTGTCAGAATTCCTTTTTGTTTCTTTTATGTGGTACTGGGCATGGAACCCAGGGCCTTTTGCATGCTTAGACAAATACTCTATCATTGAGCCACATCCCAGCCCATAAGAGTTCTTTATATATTCCAATAAAAAAAATCTCTTACTACACATATGAGTTCCAAGATTTACTCCCATTCTTTGGGCTGCCTTATTACTTCCTCAATGATGTCCTTTATAGAAAAAATGTTTTAATTTTGCTGAAACGTAATTGATCTATTTTTTCATTGCTTGTACTCATGGTGCCATATCTAAGAAACAATTGCCTAATCCACGATCACAGAAGATTTAAGACTATGCTTCTTTCTAAGAGTTTGATTATTTTAGCTCTTACATTTAGGCCTTTGGTTTACTCTTCTATATGGTGGGAAGTCAGGGTTCAAATTTCCTTCCTTTCCATGTAACTATCAACTTGTCTGAACACTATTTATTAAAAACACTATTACCAGGCTGAGGTTGTAACTCAGCAGTAGAGTGCTTGCCTAGCACACCTGAGGCACTGGGTTCGATTATCAGCATTACATAAGAATAAATAAATAAAATAAAGGTATTGTGTCCATCTATAACTATAAAAAATTTAATAAAAAAAACACTATCCCCCCCATTGGATGGACTTGACAACTTTATAAAAAATGAACTGACTGGGGCTAGGGTTGTGGCTTAGTGGTAGATGCTTGCCTAGTACATGTGAGGCACTAGGTTCAATCCTCAGCACCACATAAAAATAAATAAATAAAATAAAGGTATTGTGTCCATCTACAACTAAAAATATTTAAAAAATCAACTAACTGCCACTGAGTGTGGTGGCATACACCTGTAATCCCAGTTACTCATGAGGCTGAGGCAGAAGGTTCTTGGTTGAGGCTAGCCTGAGCAATTGATTAAGACCCTATCTCAAAATAAAATATAAAAAAAATAGGGATATAGCTCAGTTTTAGCATAGTTGCCTAGCACATACAAGGTCCTAGGTTCAATCCCTAGTAACACACACTCACACACACAAATCAATTGACAATAAATTTGAGGGCTGGGGTTGTGGCTCAGTGGTAGAGCACTTGCCTAGCATACGTGAGGCACTGGGTTCAATCCTCAGCACCACATAAAAAATAAATGAATAAAATAAAGTTATAATGTCCATCTACAACTAAAAATATTTTTTAAAAAGAAAATATTAAAAAATAAATTTGAGTGTTTCTGCATTCTTTATTCTATCTCATTGATTTATATGCATATCCTCATGTCAGGATCATACTCTTTTTATGTGTGGTGGAGGGATTATTGGGGGTAGAAACCAGAGGAGCTCTACGACTGAGCTACATGCCCAGCCCTTTTATAAAAAACTTTGAGATAAGAGTCTCATTAAGTTTCTGAAGCTGGTCTTGGATTTGTAATTCTCCTGCCTCAGCCTCCCAAGTAGCTGGGACTATCTCTTTTTTTTTTTTTTAAGAGAGAGAGAAAATTTTTTTAATATTGATTTTTCAGTTTTTCGGTGGACACAACATCTTTGTTTGTATGTGGTGCTGAGGATCGAACCCGGGCCACACGCATGCCAGGCAAGTATGCTATTGCTTGAGCCACATCCCCAGCCCCAAGGGACAACTATCTCTTTTAATGATGTCTCTTAAACTCTCTGCTGCTGCTGCTAGCACATCTAGCTGTTAGGTTCCACTAATTGCACCAAGGTTTGCACTGTTTTCAATAATCCCCTGGGGCATAAATTGTTCCACACTCTGATCCAATGAGATTCAGGCCACTCTCAAGGGGTAGTTTTTTTGGTCTTGCGTATTAATTTTTTTAATTAGTACATTATAGTTATAGTTTTTGAGTCAAGATTTTGTGGTTTGTTCTGACCCCTGTAGGTCACTTTTTAGCTCTTTCCATGATTCTCTCTGGTAAACTAGCTGGGCTATGGGCTAGCTTCTTATTCAAATAGAGCCAATGCCTTCCTCTCATTGCTTACTACCAAAATATTCATTGGTTTCAAGAGCACCCTTTGGCTTGAACCTCTCCACACTATTGCAAGGAAAGTGAGATCTTTGGGGGAGAAGTTAGAAGCTTTCTGTTCTTATGGATTGGCTTTCCCCTTGGGAGAAATGTCTCAGCTGCTGCTCCAGAGCTTCATGGAGGTGGGGTGTAAATCCTTTTTCCTGACTGGCATCCTTATTTTAAAAACAGGATGCTAGGTAGGGCAGTAGTATCTTCTAGGTTTACCTCTCTGGATGTGGAAACTTTTCCCTATGTGTGAGCTGGGGAAAGGGCAACTGCAGTCAAAATATGCTTAATCTGACTTGCCTTGGGTAGGTATTCTGCCTTATGAGTGGAAGGAGGTTGGAGGAAGGGAGCCCTCATGCTTTTCTTGGCTACACTTTCTAGGAATTTAGCCTTTGTAATGTGATTTTCTTTTACTTTTTTTTTCATGGTGCTGGGGATTCACCCCGGAGCCTTGAACATTTTCAACAAGCAATCTATCACTATTCTAAATTCCTAGCCCTTTTTTAAAAAACATTTTGAGACAGGGTCTTGCTAAGTTGCCCAGGCTGGCTTTGAATTCATGATCCTCCTGCCACAGACTCCTGAGTAGTTGAAATTACAGGTTTGTGCCACCCTGCCTGACTCTAATGTGATTTTTAATTTAAATGTGGATATTTTATCCAAATCTACAGCTTGTTTTAAAACCTTTTGTGGTAGCTTGAGTCATTTATTACTTTATGTAAATGAATCTTTTTTCTTACTTTTTTGGGGTGAAACCTCTTTATCCCATGATTAAAAACAATGTTTTCCTAGCTAGGTGCAGTGGCACACACCTGTAATCACAGTGGCTCAGGAGACTGAGGCAGGAGGATCACAAGTTCAAAACCAGCCTCAGCAATTTAGTGGGGCCCTAGGCAACTTAGCAAGACTCTGTCTCAAAATAAAAAATAAAAAAGGGACTGGGATGTGACTCAGTGGTTAAGTGCCCCTGGGATCAATCCCCAGTACCAAAAAAAAATAATAATAATAAAAAATTTAAAAGGCCATCCTCACCTCAGTGATTTAATATATACCCCTTATTGAATACTAAGTTCTCATAGTTATGTGGACATTCTCTTGGGCATTATCTTCTCCTACTAATCTATTTGTCGATGTTTATAATAATATTACATATATATCACTTTATAAACAAATATTTGATAGGGTGTATACCACCAAGCCAAGCAAAAATTTATTGGTTGTTATAGCTCATCTTTTTGTTTTGCAGAAAATTTTAGAATCACTTTATTAAGTTTACTTTAAAAAATCTCACTGAGGGCTGGGGTTGTGGCTCAGTGGTAGAGTACCCACCTAGCACAGGTGAGGCACTGGGTTTGATCCTCAGCACCACATAAAAAATAAATAAAAATATTAAAAAATAAATAAAAAATAAAAATAAAGGCATTGTGTCCACCTACAACTAAAAAAAAAATATTTTAAAAAATCCCATTGAGGGCTGTAGCTGTAGCTCAGTGGTAGAGTGCTTGCCACACATGTGTGAGGCACTGGGTTCAATCCTCAGCACCACATAAAAATAAGCAAATAAAGATATCATGTCCATCTTTTAAAAAATCCCAATGAGAATTTTATCTTGATTGAATTTATTGCACTGAATTTAGGGAAATTGACTCTATAATACTGAGGCTTCTTATCCAAGATTGTGGATATATTCCCATTTGTTTGAGACCTATGCCTTTTAAATATTTTTATTAATGCATGATAGTTATACATAATATTAGGGACCAACGCCTTTTTTAAAGCAGAAAAGATCATTGAAAGATAGAGATTGAAAATGATGAAGAGACAGGAAAGTAGTCCAGGAGATAGAAGAGGACTGAATTGATGAATAAGGTTGAGGAAATATGTTTTTGGAAAAGAGGACAGGTGAGTAGATAGGTACAGGGGCAGAGGTTATCATTGAAATATGGTTAATGAGGAATCTTATACTTTATGTCCTCGATCTTCTGAATTAAAAAGATATGCTGGGTATAGGGCACACACCTGTAATCCCAGCTATTCTAGAGGCTGAGGCAGGAGGATTGCAGGTTTGAGGCAATCTTTGAGAACAGACCCTGTTCAAAATAAAATAAAAAGGTTTGGGGATGTAGCTCAGCAGTAGAGCGCTTATCTAGATGTGTGAGGTCCTGTGCTTCATCCCCAGCAGTGCGTGCGCGCACACAGCATGCGCACGCACACACACACACACACACACACACACACACACGCAGATACGAGAACATCTAATGGGGAATGAGTAAGGTATAAAATTTTTATAAGGATAGATTAGATTTGAATCAGCTACTTGAGTTTTCCAAAAGGTTGACAGGAATGCAAGTTCTTTTTTTGTTTTTTGGTACTGGGGATTGAACCCATGGGTGTATAACCACTGAGCCACATCTCTAGCCCTTTTATATTATATTTTGAGACAGGATCTCTCCAAGTTGCTCAGAACCTCACTAAATTGCTGAGGCTGGTTTTAGAGCTTGGATCCTCCTGTCCCAGCCTCCCAAGCCATTGGGATTACAGATGTAAGACACCAAGCCCAGCAAGGAATGCAAGTATTTTGGAAGAGCAATGAGAATCCATTGAAAGCTTAACAACATGAATCTGTACTGGGCTAGATCTGAATGGTTCTGTGTTTTTCTTCTTTAGTTATTGTGCTGTTCAAGACCAGGGACAGAAGAACTGATGGTGTTCAGTCGCTCGATTTGAAAAAAAAAAAAAAGGAAGACCAGTATAACTAAAAAAAAAAAAAGAGTAGGGGTGGGGGAAGGGGGAAAGAGAAAGGAAAAGTGTGTAATCAGATTGGATTGTATGAGAGTGAGAAGAGTTATTTGAGATCCAAATGAGAGCCAGTAATATATGTGGGGGAAGTGAGAGAGAGAGTATGGTCAGTAGAAAAACTCTGAGGTAAAAAATGAAGGTGAAGCCAGGTGTAGTGGTGCATGCCTGTAATCCCAGTGGCTCAAGAGGCTGAGACAGGAGGATCACAACTTCAAAGCCAAGTTCAGCAGTTTAGCAAGTCCCTAAGCAATTTAGCAAGATCCTGTCTCAAAATAAAATTATATAAAGGGCTGGGGATGTGGCTCAATGGTTAAGTGCCCCTGGGTTGAATTCCTGGTACCAAAAAAAAAAAAGAAACTACAAGGTGGAATAATTGCTAAGGTGGATGCCAAAGTCACTTAGGATAAAAAAAATAATGATGAAATTTCCAAGGAAGGAAAGAAAATGTGCCCATGATGTTCCAGTCCATGACAATACTGGTAATTAAGAGAGAGAAGACAGATTTTAAGTGAAGAGAGAAGTGGAAGACAGGTGTGATATAAACAAATACACAGTGATACTGAGAGCAAAGGTCCAGGTAATTGAGTCTCTTCTGCTGAGAAAAAAAGGAGTGGTAGTGAGGGACATGTTTTCTTGAGGGAAGATCCTGCTTCAATCTGAGAGGAAACAGGGAGAGGAGAAGATGAAGGCTGATGATTAAGAGAATATTAAGTACTCTCTGGAAAATCCCTGTCTTGTTTTTTGGGTTGGATGAAGTTAAGGATCAGGGAAATATGGAGTTGTGTTTTGGGGAGATACATTTGATGAGGATGCAAAGGAAAAACTGATGAAGAAAGAGCAAAAGAGCAATGAGGAAACTAACTATAGAAATCTAGAAGAAACACAATATCAAAGTCTGAATCAAAGATGCCTTTGCATGAGCCTCAATTCCGGCCTCAGGGAGATGTGAGGCTTGGAGGAAGTAAGATTTAGATGAAAGAGAAGATTTAAATGAGATCCAGGGGCTCATAACATAACAAGAAAATGTCTATGTCTCAATAAAAATTACTCATTACACTAAGAAGTGGCAAGATCTCAAATTAAATTAAAAAGACAAACAATTAATACTAAAATGAGAAGAAAGAAATGTTACAGTATCTGACAAAGATTTTTTCCCCATCACTTTTATAAATGGTAAAATACGCATAACATAATGTTTACCACCTTAAACTATTTTTTTTTTTTTTTTGGTAC
>NW_026000294.1:2016517-2045055 GCF_001458135.2 Marmota marmota marmota | reverse complement strand
TTAAGTCAATCTTTTTTTTTTTTTTTTGGTACTAGAAATTGAACCCAAGGGTACTCTACCACTGAGCTACATCTCCAACTCTTTTATTTTTGAGATAGGGTCTCGCTGAGTTGCTTAGGGCCTTGCTAAGTTGCTGAGGCTGGCTTTGAACTTGCAATCCTTCTGTCTCAGCCTCCTGAATTTGTTGTGATTATAGGTGTGTACCATCACACCCAGCTTAAATATTTTTTGGGAGGGGGGTACCAGGGATTGAACCCAGTGGTCCCAGTGGTGCTTAACCACTGAGCCATATCCCAGCCCTGTTTTATATTTTATTTAGAGACAGGGTCTTGCTGAGTTGCTTAGGACCTTGCTAAGTTGCTAAGCCTGGCTTTGAACACATGATCCTTCTGACTGAGCCTCCCAAGCTGCTGGGATTACAAGCATGCAGTACTGTGCCTGGCTTAAGTCATTTTTAAGTGTATAGTTCATAATCATGCTGTTATGCGACTATCACCAACCAACATCCATCCATCCATCCATCCATCCATCCATCCATCCATCCATCCACAGAACTGGAATCTTGCAAAATGTAACTCTGTACTTATTAAAAAATACCCCTTCTCAGTCCCTAGCAACCACCACTCTATTTTTCCATCTCCATGAGTTTAACCACTTGGTACTTCACATAAGTGGAATCATACAGTATTTGTCCTTTTGTGACACATATCAACTTGATGAATCTTTTAGAGAATTATGCTAAGTGGAAAAAGCCAATCTCAAAAGGTTTTGTATTGTACTATTCCAAATCTCAAGATATACTTTATGATTCTATTTATATAACATTCAAGAAATGACATGATTATGGAAACTGGTAACAGATTAGTGGTTGCCAGGATTTAAGGAAAGGCTTGGAGTAGGGAGCGGCTATAGCAAGGCAACATGAAGAATCACTGTGGTGATAAAAATGTTCTGTGTCTTGACTATAACAATGCCACCATCCTTGTTGTGATATTGTACAACAGAGTTTTGTTAAGATGCTACCATTGGTGCTCGCCTGGCATGCATGGGGCCAAGATGCTACCATTGGGGGAAGCTGCGTAAAGAGTACACAGAATCTGGGACTGCAATTGTAAGTCAGTGGTAGAGCACTTGCCTAGCATGGGTGAGGCACTGGATTTGATCCTCAGCACCACATGAAAATAAATAAAGGCATAAAAAAGAGTGCACAGAACCTCTGTTATTTCTTATAAGTGCATGTGAATCTATAATTATTTCAGAATAACAATTTAATTTTAAAAAGCTGAACAACCTACTACCTTTTAAAAATAATCTAGAATATGAACCTACTGAAGAGTACGTAGGACTGCATGCTTAAATGTGTGTGACCCGCCCCAGGCTTTTTCATTGGCAGTAGCTTCTCAATATCAATCTGAGCCTCTCCTTTGAAATAAAATTTCCTAGCAAGAACTGGTAAAGGTGTGTGTTCTATTGGAAAGAGCCCTATAATTGAGGAACAATGGGCTGGATATTTATGTCCCTCCATTCATATGTTAAAATTCTACTTCAAGGTAATGGTATTAGTAGGTTGGGCCAATGAAAGGTGATAAGGTAGTGAAGGGTGCAGTGATCATTCATTAGGATTAGTGCCCTTATAAATTAGACCCCAGAGAGGTCCCTTACCCTTTCTGCAAGATGAGGTTATAATGAGAAGTTGGCCCATCTATGAGGAAGCAGGCTCTTACTGGAGACCAAATCAGTGGACTTTCTAGCCTCCAGCTTGGACTTTCTAGCCTCCAGAATTGGGATAGTAAATTTCTGTTGTTTATATGTCATCCAGTCTATGGTATTTTGTTAGAGTGCCTCCATCTAAGATATGAGGTCAGAAGACCTGGGTTCTATTCCTAACTCTTATTCATCAGCCATAAATGACCTTAGCCAAATGATAACCTGACTTTTATGAATCTTAAAATTTTCCTCATTTGTAAATTAAGGATAATAGCAGCACTATCTACTTTATAGAATTGCTGTGGGGGGTTATATGAGATAATGGATGTAAGAGTGCTTTATAAACTGTAATGCATGACGCTGTGAGATGGGAGGATTTATGTTTATGTAATAGGCATTCTACCAGTGTATGGAGGCACTTGATAAAGGTTATCTGCTCAATAAATTATGAATGCATGACTAGTCATTTAAAAAGTCAACTAAACAAAAGCAGAATTTTCTCTGCAGCATTTAAAACAAAGGAGATGCATAGCACATTCAATCATACAGGAGAAAGCAACATGCACAAGGTAAAGAGCCAAGAAGGTTATTAAATTAATCTCTATTAAAAAGCTAACTATCCAGTCATGTTTCAAGGCATGAACAATAATAGATGGGAAACTCATCAGAAAAATAGAAAACAGTAATAAGCTTAGCCAACCTGAGTCAGAGAACTTGCATCTGTAATAAGACTGAATAAAAGTGGCAAAACCAAAATGCTTAGAGAATTTTTGGCCTCACATAGAGACTATGGAAATTAATCAATGTGGAGTTAAAGCACAATCTAATTTTAATTTTTATTCGTTACTATGGCAAACACACTGGAAGGTCCAAATGAAGTTCATGGCTTGGCAATGGAATTTTCTCTTTGTCCCAAAAGATAGTAAAATTTTTTAAAAAGTTTCAATAGTGAAGTTTAAAAAAAAAATTTAAATTCACAAGACCATAATTACACAGCTCCAGGAAAATTTTAGTCTTCTTTAGTCAGTGCGAATTTGTACCAGGTTTTCAACATGCTATACTATTCCACCATCTGTTGTGATTTGCAGGTATTTACTTGCATATGAAGAACAGTTGAGCCCAGAGCACTCAATATCCTTAGATATTAACATGGATACAAATAATGACTTTCTGACTTTAATCTAACCTTCTTTTAATGTTTTATAGCTCCCTTATAATAACAGTACCACCTTACATGTCAAATGAAAGTTTACAACACATATAGTATTTCCATTGATCCTTACAACTCTAGTGTGGGACAGTGAGAGTAGGTACTATTTCCATTTTACAAGTGAGAAAACTCAAGTCCAACAAGAGAGGAATATATCCATTATGCAAAACCAAACAAAACCCCGGTTAGACCCTTACCTCACACCATAAACAAAAATTAACTCAAAATGTATCATAGAGCTATACTTAAAGGATAAAAATATAAATACAACAACACATAAGAGAAAATATTCACAAACTTGGGTTAGGCAAGGATTTCTTAGCGTGACCAAAACCACTATCTATAAGAGGGAAAAATAGATAAGTTAGACTTCATTAAAATTCAAAACTTTTGCTTTGCAAATGATACCATTAACAAAATGAAGAGATTGAGAGAAAATATTTACAAATCATATATCCTATAAAGGACTTGTATCTAGTCTATGTTAAGAACTCTTGCAATTCAATAAATAAAAAGATGACCTCGTTTTAAAAGCAGGAAAATAATTAGACATTTTTCCAAAGGAAAAAAAAGATCAATAAGTACACGAAAAATATGACCAACATCATTAGCCAACAAAAAACTATAAGTCAAACCACAATGAACTACCACTCCACACCCACTAGGATGGCTATAATAATAAAAGAGGGGAAATAACAATGCTGGTGAAGATGTAAGGAAATTATAACATTCATTTGCTGCTAGTGGGAATGTAAAATGGTGCCACCACTTTGGGAAACTGATTACAGCTCCTTGAGAAGTTAAACAGTGACCCCAGAAATTTTACTTCTAGGTATATAGCAAAGATAATTGAAATCATATGCTACACAAAGACTTGTATATGAATTAATAGCAGAAGCATTCATAATAGCCAAAAATTGGGAACAACTTCAATGTCTATCAATGAATAAATGGATAGACAACATGTAGTATAACCATTCAACAGAATATCATTCAACCAAAGAAAAAGGAATGAAATACTGATAATGCTGCAACATAGTTGAACCTCAAAAATATAATACTAAGTGAAAGAAGTCAGACACAAGAGGCCACATATTGTATGATTCTATTCATGTGAAACATCCAGAAAAATCTAGAGAGATAGAAAACAGTTCTGTGGTTGTCTGGGTTGCAGGTAGAAGCAGGGACTGCAAGTGGGCAAGAAACTTTGGGGGGGGGGGCGTAATAGAAATGTTCTAAAGCTGAACTGTGATGATAGTTGTGCAACTCTAAAATATACTGACTTGCACATATTCAATGGGTGAATTTTATGAAATGTATATTATACTCAGTAAAGCTAGTTTTAAAAAAGCACTAAAGAAACCTGCACTGAAAAAGTAAAAGAAATCAGCAGAGAGGGACTAAAAAATACAGGTATTTCTTATTTCTTCTACTTAATCACCTGCCTCTGAGAAATGGTGAGAATAATATTTTCACAAAGTCACCATCATCACAGGGGAAGTCACAATTCTACCAGGCTTTGAAAATACAAAGTAGTTCAAGATAGCCAATGGTGCTGATATTTTGACTTAATTCATAATATGCTCGTATTAGCAAATTTGTGCTTTTAACTACTTATATTTCAAAATCCCAGAGAAATTTTGTAGTTCATAACCATATTACAATGTAAATCTGCCCTAAACTCATATCAAAAGCATGATTCTATATTGTTTCTAATATACAAGATAGTTCAGTTCTTTAAAATTAGTTCAAAGTTTAATATTAGTTGGAAGTTTGACTTACAGTGTGGCTAATAAGGCTCAGAACATCTTCAAAATATCCCCAAACTTCTTCCATGGGACAGAGCTCTGCACTTGATGTCCCATCTGGCACTGAAAGGTTAATCAAGATGTGCATACATTTGCTGAAAATCAAAAAGAGAAAACTCATCCCATAAGGAAAGAAATCATTGGCTTCAATGGCTAAGATAAGTAAAATCTGGATCTCATCCCAGACTAAAAGCTTCAAAACACTTCTGTTCTTCCCTTGGTTTTATCTGGCCTCCAACCTCAGAAGACAGATTTTTGAAGCTGTAAAAGGGGTTGACCAATCTTTTCTTTTATCACACCTATGGCTGTCTTTCACTCTTTTTTAGTTTCTAGCACAAAGGAGTAGCGGTTTATTATATTTCATGAGCTGGTTCAATTTATAGGCATTTAAAAGCATCTTGTTACTTCCTCAAATGGGCAAGGGAATTGGGATTTAAATTGGGAAATAATTCCAAGAAAACGGTCTCTTATGTCTTAGAACAGAAAGATTGTAATGAAGTTTTCCAGAGGAAAAAAAAATCACACACGTCTATTTTTCCTCATGTCTAGACACAGAAAACAAAAAACTCTCCAGTAAATAATATTTCATATAACACTTACTGGTGCTTAAAAAGTACTTAGAAAAAAATCTGAGGCAAATATTTTTCTGAGGCAAGTATTTTTCTGTACCATTGGTTGGTTTGTTTTTGTGGTCCTGGGGATCAAACCCAGGGTCTTAAACATGGTAGGCAAGTACACTGCCATTGAGCTATATTCTCAACTCTACCTTTCTGTTTGTTTCATTACTAGATATTCAATATAAAGGAAAGAAGGTGGCAGGTATGGTGGTGCATGCCTGCAATCCCAGCAACTTGGGAGGCTAAGGTAGGACGATCGAGAGTTCAAAACCAGCCTCAACAATTTAGCAAGACTCTAAGCAACTCAGTGAGACCCTAATAAATAAAATAAAATAAAATATAAAAAAGGGCTGGGGATATGTGACTCATCTTTCAAGTGCCCCTGGGTTCGATTCCCAGTATACTCCTCTAAAAAAAGAAAGGAAGGTACTTAGTAGTTTTATTATATACATATAGTCAAGTAAATTACTTTTTTTCCTCTTGCTCTCCTTAGAGAAAATCCGACTCTTTGACCTAAACAATTCTTGGTCTGTAATACAGCCCTCAGTATGGAGCTATTCATAGGAGGGACCCCTTCCCCCATCATCTTTTAAGTTGAACCAGTTGATTATAATTGATTATTTATGGGGCATCCACTATAGTTCTTTAGGCTATTAAAAATCCTGGATTGGGTGTTGAATTACATTCACTAACCTGTATTTTAAAACATCAATTGATTCTTTCTTTTTGTGGAGCAATAAAGCCTTTTTCAAGGCCTTGAGAGCGATAGAAGGATAGTATGCAGGCGTTTCCAAGGCTAATACTATAGGGAGGGAAGAAAAAAGGTTGAGAACACCATAATCTTATCCATCACAGTTTTCACCCCAGGCTACAACTTGATTTCTCTAATGAAACTAGCCTGAAGCAGATTAACCACCCACACACACACACACACACACACACACACAATGAAGATGAATTTTATAAAATGATGAATCCACAGATGCTTTTAGAGGTAGCTTCTTCTTTCTAGGCAGAGTAGCATGGTAGAATTGTCAGGTTACATCCTTTCTTCAACAAACATCAACAGAAAACCTATTGTTTCTATGGCCCTGCATACAGTCATACAGGTGAAGCAACAATTTTATGAACCACAGTCAAAGAAAGGCACACCAAGAAAGAAACAGAAAGCAGATCAGTAAAAGAACCCTAATCAAAAACAGATTTAATATTTTTATATACTGCTTCTTGCCAGGTACTAAAAATAGGAAACTAGAGTGAATATCAGAGGTGATTAATTCTAAAACTTCCAGATGCATTTTCCAGATGCCTCTAGAATTGGAGTTCCATTATACAAGGTCATCATCACATGTTCATAAAATATATATCATTTGTTCCATGGCTCTAGGAATTCTGTCTTGGCAAGACCAAGGAAAGGTAAATGTGACCGTTGTGTACTTCAGTGTACCTAATAGTGTTAGAGGTAACCTACACTCAAGTCCCTGATACAAAGGGAAGAAAATTAGGCCATTCCGTGCAATCCACTCTCCAAAAGCCCCCGAGTCCCTAAATCCCACCTGTATTTCAACTACAAATGTGAGTGTGGCAGTTGTGTTAAAAATTTTCCAATATTTCTCTGACATTTCAATAAACAGTTACGATTGTGTCACCTTCAATCAGTGAAGCAGTCAATTATCATTTCAAGCTAGCTGTATAAAGTGACTTTCTGAAGTTTGAGCTTCCCTATTGTGTAGTTACATAATTAAATTCCACACATAGAATAAATTTGAGCCCCTATCATGAGCAATGCAGTTCCCTAGGGGTTTATAAATGCAATAAATATACATAATTATTTTTCATGAACCTAAGGAGATAAATTTACGAATGATTGTAATATAAAATAGTTTAAGAATGCCATTAGAGAGGGAGAAAAAATGTTTCCCACCTGGAGGTAAGAAAGATGAGTAAAGAGAGAAAAGAAAATAGTAAGATCTAAATGGGCACTAGGCTTACAAAAGAATAAATATAGCACTTACATGCGATTGTTTCAAATGTTTTACTTTCTAAATGAGGCAGTTCCCACACCGATTCCAGGAAGCTGTCCAGTGATGGATCTTTCATTTTGGCTTTAACTTCAAACTCATATAACAGAAGCAATGTTTCACATGGATCTTGTGAGAAGTCCCCTAAGAAAGAGGCAAAAAAGCAACATTCTCTGTGATTCCATTTCATTATCCTCTCCTATTCTAATCTTTCTAAATGGGTAGGTTTTCCCATTCAGGAAAATTAATTTTGCTTACAATTTGAAAGTTATCTCAGGTACTGTAGACAAATTTTTAATTTTTTTCTTTATGGTACTGGGGACTGAACCCAGGGATGCTCTACCACTGAACTACATCCATGGCCCTTTTTACTATTTTGTTTTGAGACAGGGTCTAAGTTGCCCAGGCTGGCATTGAACTTGTGATCCTCCTGCCTCAGTCTCCCAAGTAGCTGGGATTACAGGCACACACCACTACACTCAGCCATGGATGGACTGAAAAAAAAACCTTTTTATTGGTGAATCATAATTATACAAAATAATGAAATTCATTATGCCATATTCATACATGCACATAATTTGATCATCTCATTCCTCATTGTACCTTCCCTTTCCCTCCCATTCTCCTCCCTCCTGCTTCCGCTTGTTCTACACTACTGATCTCCCTTCTTTTATTGATACTTTA
Source organism: Marmota marmota marmota (assembly GCF_001458135.2). Taxonomy (NCBI): domain Eukaryota; kingdom Metazoa; phylum Chordata; class Mammalia; order Rodentia; family Sciuridae; genus Marmota; species Marmota marmota. The sequence continues at coordinate 2,037,008 of NW_026000294.1, read as the reverse complement.
ATTGGTGCATATATGTTTATGTATATGTTTGAATATGTGTGTGTTTATGTGTGTGTGTGTGTATATATATATATATATATATAATTCACTGTGGTATATACATAGACAGCAAAATCTGGTAATTTCATTTGCCAGTACTTCCCTATACCCTCCCCCTCTTTCCTCCCTCTCAATCCCTTTCCTCCTCTACTCTATGGATCTTCCTTCTATTTTGTGAGATTTCCCCTCCTTTTTAAATATCTGACCCCCCCTTATATATCTTCCACACATGAAAGAACTTTCAACCCTTGACTTTCTGAGTCTGTCTTATTTCACTTAGCATGATGTTCTCCAATCCATCTATTTACCTGCAAATGACATAAATTTATTCTTTTTTAAGGCTGAGTAAAACTCCACTGTGTATATATACTACATTTTCTTTATCCATTCATCTGTTGATGAACACCACTACTTTTAGCACCCTGTAATGCATTCACTAACACTGCCTGCATTTTCTGAAACATCTGCCATGATGCTGCTAACTAGCCTGAAATCCTGCTGTTATTGTTAAAGTTCTAATTAAAATCCAATGATTCCCTTCCTCCTGTGAACTTGTAAGGTCCATGCTCACTCTCAAGGCTGAATTAAACAGAAGATTCAGTGTGGCATAAACTAATAGTGGTTTTATGTTAAGCAAAGTGGAAGAGAGTTTCTAAGTTGTTTCATTTAGTCAGTCAACAGTATTTTGGGGGTACCACCATGGGAAGAATCTATGTCAGATGGCATAAATCATACTACGTGAGACAGTTTTCATTCATCTTTGGCAGAGTGAATGTTAAAAAAGTTTTGAGGTATAGTATACATACAATAAACTGAACAAAGTGCTCTAATCTTCAACACACAACTCGATGAACTATCACACAGATTTAAACCCATGTAATTAGTACCCAGATCATGCTAAAGAACAGCTTCCAGTGCTTCAGAAGGTTCCCTTGATTTTTATTGCTTATTCTTGAACTTCACTGCTAGTACATAGAAATATAATTAACTTTTGAGTATTAACCTTGTGTCCTAATCTTGCTAAACTCATGTATTAGTTCTAGGAACCTTTTAATAGATTCTTTGGGATTTTCTATATAAACAATCATGTTATCTACAAATAGAGTCTCTCTCTCTTTTTTTTCCTCTTCTATCCTTCATTCTATTGCTTATCTATTGCACTGACTGGAACACTTAGGATAATGTTGAAAGGATAAATTAACAGTAGACAACCTTGACTTAAGTTAACAGTAGACAACCTTGACTAGGGGGAAAGTATTCACTCCTTCATTGTTAGGTAGGTTTTGTTTTTTGTAGATGGCCTTTAGTAAGCTGAGGAACTTCCCTTCGGTTCCTAAGTCAGCTAAGAGTTTTCATCATAAAAAAAATTTAAAAATTGAATTTTGTCAAATACTTTTTCATTATCTGTTGATTTTATATTTTACTTCTTTAATCTGTTAAACTGATGAATTCATTGAGTTTACAATGTTGAACCTGGGATAAATATCACTTGGTTATGATGTATTACACTTATCATGTTACTAAATTCAATGTGCTGATATTTTGTTGAATATTTTGCCATCTATTTTATGAGAGATGTTTCTTACATTGTCTTTGTTTAGCTTTGATTTCAAAAAATGAAATAGTAGTTGTGCCCTCTGTGTGTGTGCACGTGTGCGCATCTGTGCACACACATGTATGCATATGGTGCACAGTACTGGGGATTAAACACAGGGCCTTGTGGATACTAGGCAAGTGCTCTACAACTGAGCTATATTCCCAACTCATGTCTTTCTCTTTTTTCTGGAAGTTTGTACAAATAAAAATTAGTATTACATCTTCTTTAATTGTTTGGTAGAATTGTTCTGTAGTCTTTTTGTTGGAAGATTATCAATTTAATTAACTTAACAAGTATAAGACTGTATCTATAGCATCGTGTGGGAGCTTTGGTAGCTTGTGACTTAAATAATTTGTCAATTTCATTTAAGACTTCAAATTCATGTGCATAAAGTTATCCATAATGTTCCCTTTTTAGTCTTTTAAATATCTGTAGAATCTCTAGTGATGGCTCCTGATATTTTTTTGTCTTAATCTGCCTGGATAGAGGTTTATCAATGGCATTGATTTTCTCAAAAGACAAACACACACAAATAGCTTTTAGCTTCATTGATTGTGTTCATTGTTTTCTGTTTTACATTTTATTGATTTATGCCCTTGTCTTTGTTATTTATTTTCTTCTTGATTTGTTAAATTTGGGGATCACACCCAAGGCCTTGCACATGCTAGGCAAGTGCTCTCCCACTGCACTACAGCCTCAGCCCCAATACTTTATATGTTTTAATTAAAAAGCATCAAATTTATTTCAGAATCTACTTTCATTTTTGAATTAGATATTTTGGACAGTTATCATATCTTAAAATTCATTATCAGAGATGAAGAAAACATTAAGAAGCTATTAAATACTGCAGTGAATACAAATACTGTCCCATGAATTTATAAAAACCATGTTTAATAGCCAAAAGTTCCAGTTACACTACTTAACTGAAAGGTTCATTTTGACATTCTCATTTTGATATAATTTAGCTTGTTCACACAGTTACTACCAAGTTCAACAAAACCTTTCCAAATTTTAAGACTTTCTTTACACTTTTAAGTATGACTTAACTGTTAATTCTTTAAGAGTTCTTCAAAATAAATTTTAAATTCTAATTCACACCTTAAAGCCGTTAGATCAAAAAGTACCACTCCTGTATGAGTTAAAACAAAAACAAAAAAGGAAAAAAATCCCAAAGTGGTATCTATATAATCAGTGAATTATCTGAAAAAATTATTTTAACTATTTCACAATTCTAGTTGTATGAGGAAAAAAAACTGGATCCAAGGTACTACAGTGTTTGTCACTTATTTCTGCAAGTTTTAAATTATTGCTACTCTTCTCAACAACTCATCTCTAAGAAAATATCAGTGTCCTTAAGTAAAAAATGTTATGTCTAGTAGGTGGTATTCTATGTAGTCCAGATAATAAGATGATTCTTTACAAAATGAGGTTTAAAAATTCAGAATGTCTTGATAATTACTAGTTGTCTCAGAAAAACACAGAAAACAGAAGTACTCGTTGATTAATAATATTTTGCTTTGAGAAAGCCAGAGATGATTCTGTTCCAAGAAAGAAACAATAATGAATACAAATGTGATTAATATGCTGTATCTCTTTTAAGCCCAAGTACACTTTTCACCTCAGAGAGGGTAATTCTGACTTTTACATTCTTAATATGTTTGTCTACAATAGGACCTCATTTAAAACCATTACTTGAAGAGAGTTAATAATCTAGTCATTTTTCTCCAAGGATATTTTCATTTTGGTACATAAGCTGCAAAATGGCAAAAAACTAAGTCAGTTATAAAGAATTTGTTGGGCTGGGCTTGTAGCTCAGTGGTAGAGCACTTGCCTAGCATGTATGAGGCACTGGATTCAATTCTCAGCACCAGAAAGAAAGAAAGGAAGGAAGGAAGGAAGGAAGGAAGGAAGGAAGGAAGGAAGGTCGGTCCATTGACAACTGAAAAATAAAAATAAAAGAATTTGTTGTACAGATTGAGTATCCTTTACCTGAAAATGCTTGAGACCAGAAGTGTTTTGGATTTTTTTCAGATTTTGAATATTTGCATATACATAATGAGATATCTTGAGGATGGGACCCAACCCTAAATGCAAAATTCATTTATGTTTCATATGCTCTTTCTACACACTGCCTGAAGGTAATTTTATGCAATATTTTTAGTGCACCTGTGTTTTGACTGAGACCCATCACATCAGATCAGATGTGGAATTTTCCACTTGTGGCATCATGTCTATAATTCAATAAGTTTTGGATTTTGGAGCATTTGGGGTTTTGGATTTTCAGATTAGGGATGATCAATCTGTATGATGAATGCTAATTTGAAATAATTGCCAACAGATAAACCACATCTCATGAAAGTTTAATAACTGTACTTCAAAGGAAACTATTAAGAAAGGAAAATGACAATGTGAAGAACTGGAGAAAATATATGTATGTCATATATGTGTTCATGTCATATATTATTGAGTAATAAGAATTACACCTAATTCGTATTATTCAATAATAAAAAAGATAGCCCACTTAAAAATTGAGCAGATTCTGCAATGATCTGTGCCCTCCAAAACTCATATTTAAACTTGAATACCACCGTGGTCATGTTGTGAGGTGGGGCTTTTAAGGAGGTGACTTAGGTAGGTAGTTAAGAAGGATTAATTAAGCCCAGCCCAACAAATTCTTTATAACTTTCCAGTGGGACTGAGTGAATTCTTTTTTTGAGGTACTACATTAGTTATTGTCAGAGAGAGGTTATTATAAAGTGAGGCTGCCCCTCATGAATCTTCTGCATATACTTGTTTGCTCTTTCATGTTCTGCCATGTTATACACCTCACCAGATGCCTCTGCTCTGCCTTTGGACTTCCCAGCCTTCAAAACTGTGAGTCAAAGCAAGCTTCCTTATTTGTGTACAATGAATTGAAATGCATTCTGCTGTCATGTATAACTAAGTAGAATAAAAAAAAAAGTAACCTTCCTTATAAATTACCCAGTCTCAAGTACTCTGTTAGAGCAACAGAAACACAGACTAAGACAGGATCTGAAAAGATATTTCTCCAAAGAAGATGTATCATAGCCAGTAACCATCTGAAAAGATGCTCAACACCATTGGTCTTGAAGAAAATTAGTAATTAGGAAATCAAACCTACAATGGGATACAACTACACAATCACTGGGATGGCTATAATCAAAAAGTCAGACAATACATGTGTTGCAAAGAGGAAGAGAAATCTGAGGATTCATGTATTGCTGGTGGGAATGTAAAATGGTACAGATACTTTGGGAAATACTGACAGTTCCTCAAATTATTAAATATAAGAGTTACAATATGACCTAGCAATTCCTCTCCTAGGTGTACACTCAAGAAAAGTGAAAATATATCCACGCAAAATCTTGTGTATAAATGTTTATAGCAGTATTATTTATAGTAGCAAAAAGGCAGAAACAACCCAAATGTCCATCAACTGATGAATGGATAAATGCAATATGGGATATCCATGCAATGGAATATTTGGCCATAAAAAGTAATGATGTACCAATACATGCCATGGCATAGATGAACTTAGAATATATGCTCAGCGAAATAAGTCAGTCACAAAAGTCCATACATTAGGCTGTGGATATAACTCAGTTGGTAGAGTGCTTGCCTTGCATGCACAAAGTCCTGGGTTCAATCCCCAGCACCACACACAAGAAAAGTCCATATATTACATGATTCCATTTATATAAAATATCCAGAATATGGAAATCTTTGCAAATAGAAAGTAGATTAGTGCTTGCTTAGGACTTTTGGGAGATATGCAAAGATAAGTAAAGGGTTCAGAGTTTCTGATCAAATTTAATGCTACAAAATTGTTGATGATGGTTTCACGTATCTGTATATAGACTAAAATGTAATGAGTGAATTTCATGCATGTGAATTATATCTCAATAAGTGGCTTATCAAATAGAATTTATACTCTGTATGCCTTCTTTTGTACTCAACTTTTCCTAATGATGTCTGTGATATTTAACCACATTTTATATATTTCAGAAGTTAATTCCTATTATTGTTTTATAATATTCCAATGTATGACTATATTACAGTTTAGTTAATCCATTCTTCTGTTGATGAGTGGTAAGGTTGTTTCAAAATTTTAGCTCTTATGAATACAGCTTTGGTGAACATTCTTGTACATATTTTGGCACAAAGATGCATTCATTCCACCTGAGTATGTATCAAGGGGTGATACTATAGGGTCGTTTCTGGGATAGGTACATGTCAGGTTTAGCAGATAATGCCAAACACTTTTCTAAAGTAGATGTCACAATTATATTTCTACCAGCAATGTATCAGAGCTACAGTTGCTTCCCATCCTTATTAACACTTGGAATTTTTATTTTATTTATTTCAGTGAGTGTGCAGTGGCCCTATTTTGCATTTCCTTGATGAGTAATGTATTGACCATCTGTATATCCTCTTTTGTAAAATACTCATTCAATTCCTTGCCCATTTTTTATTGTGCTGTTTACCTTTTCTGAGTTATAGTTCTTTATATATTTTGGAATTCGTAAAGCTTATTTATTAGCTTTTTTCTTCCTATCAGTGGATTGTGTTTTTTTTTCTCAGTGGTATCTTTTAACAAATTGAAGTTCTCAATTGGCCATAAGTCCACTTCATCAATATTTTCTTATATAATTAGTAATTTTGTGGTCCTACAGTAATTAAGATATTATCCTATGATTTTTCTTAAAAGCCTTATTGTTTTACACTATGATCCATTTTTTTTTGAGTTGGGGTCTCACTATATTGCCAGGCTGGCCTTGAACTCCTGGGCTCAAGCAATCCTACCTCAGGCTCCCAAGTAGCTGGGAGTACAGGCATACATCAATTTACCTGGCTTATCTCAAATCAATGTTTGTATATGGTATGAAAGAGGGGGTCAATATTCACGGATATTTAATTGATTTTACACATATAGATATATAATTGTTCTAGCACTTTAATATATGAAAACTATCCCACTGAATAGCACTGGAGACCTTTGTTGCAAATCAAATGACCATGTGTGGGTCTATTTCTGAGCTATATTCTGGGCTTTCTCTTCTGTGATATGAGTCTTCAAACTCTATTAATATTTTCCAAGATTTCCCTTTGCATTTTCAAACATATTTTAATGTCATCCTTTCAGTTTCACAAGCTAGGATTTTTTTTTTTTTTTGTATTGGGGATTGAACCCAGGAACACTCACCCATTGAGTCACATACCCAGCCCTATTTTGTATCTTATTTAGAGAGATAGGGTCTCACTGAGTTGCTTAGCACCTCACTTTTTGTTGAGGCTGGCTTTGAACTCACAATCCTCCTGACTCAACCTCCAGAGCCACTGGGATTGCAGGCATGCATCACTGCGCGTCTTCTAGGATTTTGATTGGGATTGTTTTAATCTTTGGATCAAGATGGGAAAATTGACATAATAATAATAATGATTTTTCCAGTCCATGAACATAACATACATCTTCATTTATTTAGGTATTCTAAAATTTCTCTCAGCAATGTTTCAAATATTTTTAGTTTTCAGTATAGAAGTCTTCTTATCTTTCATTATAGATTGATTACTGGCATTTGATGTTTTTTTTTTTTTCATTTCATGGATTTTGATGCTATTTAAAATGGTATTTTAAAGGCTCATTTTCTAATCACTTCTTGTTAGCATACAGAAACAGAATTAATTTTTGTATAATGATCTGTATTGAACAACCATACCAAATTCATTATTTAAAAATGAATTAAAAATAAAACACAGATACAGAAAACCATAGTATCTGTATCTGTGCATGTTCTCTCTCTCTCTCTCTCTCTCTCTCTCTCTTTCTCTCTCTCTCTCTTGTAGTTCTGTTATAACCTTTGCTTTTGTTTTGAAAACTTGAATTTGTTCCCTATAACACAGGGAATGATTTAAGCGTGGTGTAAATTAAGTATTTGCTTGTATTTAATTTATATGAAATAGTAGATAAATGCAGAAAACCGCAGCTAGTTGAATCATGCTGTGTAGGAACACACAAAATATACACAAGTGTACCATTGAAACTTCTATCAGCTACCTCAGTTCACTGCATATGTTATAAGCCCACACCCATACATGGCTGTTGCTAAAATTTGCATCAGATTTCAGATAACCCTCCTTCCATCACTTCACAGTATCTCACAAGCTGCATTCCTTATGATATCTACTTACACAAGCAACTGTCAAGTCTTTTTCAAGACATGCCATATTTATTGCACTATTGATGCATTTTTAGTCATTTAACATATATAAAACTGCTAAAATTTTATTAGGTCCCTACCTTTTTTAAATGTGTCACTGACCAAGTTTTTTGCATGTTATGTCCCTAACCCCATTTTCTCCACAATTCCTTGGTTTTTATTGCAAAATTTTGCATACTATATTCATTTTTAGCAACACATATGCCATGTTATAGAAGAACTCATGATACATATAAAGTTTCTTCATAATTTGCTAATCCATATCTCCATGAAAACCAAAGCTCCTGACTAGAGTACAATACAGTTCTTTTTGTCTTTATCTTTGTGTCCAGTCAAAACAATGTTTTTCAAAGTTACTTAAATCAACACTATTTCCCCACACCTGTCAGTATATTTATGTAGTTCATTTGTAATATAGTTAGACTCATTTGTCAGAGTCTGAATTCCATCTGGAGTGCCTCCACATTCTTAATGACTTATTTTTAAATTGTGTACAGTAAAATCTACTCTTTGTGGCATATATTTCTAGGGTTTTGATGAATGCATAGAGTTGTCTGTCTACTCTCACAGCTCTTTACTGAATAGTTCATTGTCCCCAAATTTTTCTCCGATTGCTCCTTTATTCCCCATCTTATGTCCAACCTCTGCCAACCACTGTTTTCTCTTCCTATATTCTACCTATTCCAGAATATAATATAAATGGAATCATAACCTTTTGGGTCTCCCTTTTTCTTTCTCACTTAGCAAATGCATTTAACATCATTCACTGAACAGCATTCCATTGTTTAGAGTACCACACTTTGTTCAGCCATTTGAGGTAACCATTTTGTTGTTGTTGGCATGTGTGGTAAACTCCTGAGCATAGCTAGTTCTCTATGATGCTTTCAGTCATGGTTTAGAAATTGCTCCACTATTATGAACACTTCAGATAGGCAGAACTCCTAGTCACTGTATACATAGAGCAAGGATTATTAGCCCCACTTCCCAGATGTAGAATTTAAGGCTGAGAGATTAAGAACTTGTGCCCATAGAAACAAAGCAAACTAAGGAAGACCTAGGACTATCATCTCAGATGTTCTTATTCACAACCCACATACTGGAAAGCAAGTAAAGGTGAATAAATATGACTAAAAATGGTGGAATATAGAACCTAGGGAGGATAATTTTTGAAGTATTTGATCTGAAGAAAGAGAGAACCTTGCAAACACTTTGGAAATGATCTTGAAGCAATCAGATGGTCTTTATGAGACAGCAGGGAGAGAGTGACCAAGTAAACCTAAGATATGAAATGGGTTACTAGAAGGCCTGTAATTATTCCAGTTCAATGTTGAATGGAAGTTGTAATGTACATGTCTCATTACCTGACATGGGTGGGAAAGTGTTCTTATTTCACCATTAAATATGAAATAATGAGTTCTTTGTTTTTAGGTACTGTTTATCAGGGTGGGGAAGTTACATTCTATTCTAAGTTTGTTAAATGTTTTCATCAGGAATGGGTATTAACTTTTTAAAATGCTTATGAATCACTGGGCGCGGTGGCACATGCAGGTAATCCCAGCAGTTTGGGAGGCTAAGGCAGGAGAATCAAGAGTTCAAAGTCAGCCTCAGCAAAGCAAGGCACTGAGCAACTCAGTGCAACCCTGTCTCTAAATAAAATACAAAATAGGACTGGGGATGTGGCTCAGTGGTCAAGTGCCCCTGAGTTCAATCTCTGGTACCCCCCCTTCCACCAAATGCTTTCAAATCTATTGAGATGATCATATTTTCCCTTTATTTGGTTAATGTGCACTGATTTTTGTATGTTGAATTCCTGGGGTGAATACTAATGGGTCATTAAGTATCTTTTAAAAAAATATTTTATGTTTTAATTAGTTATACATGAGAGTAGAATGCACTGTGATACATCACATATGAAGGAATATAATTTCTCATTCTTCTGGTAAGTATCCTTTTAACATATTGCTGTATTCAATTTTCTAAACTTTGTTTATGATTTTTGTATCTATTATTTAAGACATGAACTTGTATTTTTCTTTTACTGAAATATCCTTTTTCATGTTTTGGCATCAGAGTCATGCTGGCCCCCTACAACCAATGTGTTACCTAATTATTTTCTGTAAGGGATATTTGTACAGGATTGCTATTGTTTTATTCTTATATATTTGGAAAAATCTACTAGTGAAGAAATTTTCTTTGCAGGAAGGTATTTATTTTTAAGATTTCATTTGTTTAACAGGACTATTCAAAATAGTCTAAATGGGACTATTCAGATTTTCTCTTTGGGCCAATTTTGGTAGTAATACTTTTCTAGGAACTTGTCCATTTATGTAGGTCAAATGCAGAGGCATAAAGTTACTCAAAATATTCAAAATAGTCTATTATTGTGGGGTGCTTACTTTTGTACTCAGGACTGAACCCAGAGGAGCTTTATCACTGAACTGTACCTCCAGCCCTTTTTATTTTGAGAACGGTCTCACTAAGTCATCCAGGCTGGCCTTGAACTTGCAATCCTCCTGCCTCGGTCTCCCAAGTAGCTGGGATAATAGGTATGCACCAATGGTATCTGTTTTTAATGTCTGAGGGATTTATGGTGGTGTTTACTTTTGAATTAATGATATTAGTAAGTGGTGTTCTTTTTTTTTTCTTCTTAAATCCATCTTGTGAGGAGTTTAGCAATTATATTCATCTTTCACAAGAACCAGCTTTTGGCTTTGTTGATTTTCCGTATTGCATGTGTGTTTTCTATTTCACTGTTTTCTGCTATTACCTTCATTGTGTTCTTCATTCTACTTTCCTTGGGTTTAATGTGCTCTTCTTTCCCTATACTCAATTTGAAAGCTTAGATCATTGATTTTCAGCCTTTTATTTTTCTAATATATGAACTTAAAAGCTATATATTTCCTTTATATTAGTTCTATACAAAAAGATTTTTATGCTATATTTTCATTTTTGTTAATTTCCATATATTTTCACTTTGATATTTTCTTTATCTGATGGGTTATTTAGAAGTGTGTCTTTTTAGATTCCCAACAGAAGGGGTTTTCTAATCATCTTTCTGTTGTGGTTTTCTCATTTAATTCTACCTTGTTCAAGTAACATACTTTGTATGATTTCAACCCTTTCTCTTTTTTTAAATTTTTTTAGTTGTAGATGGACACAATACCTTTACTTTTAATTTTTATGTGGTGCTGAGGATCGAACCCAGTGCCTCACAAGTGCTAGGCAAGCGCTCTACCACTGAGCCACAACCCCAGCCCTCAACCTTTTCTGAATTGCTTTTCACTTCAGCATAAAATCTATTTTGGAAAATTTTATTACAAGTTCACATGAAAATAATGTGCATTTTATAGTTAATAGGTGTATTTTATATATATATATATATATTAATTAGGGGCGGACTGAAGTTTAACATTTTGAAAATTCTGTAGAAACAAATAATGAATGTTTATAGGTGAAATATAGTATACTTTACTCTGATCAGGAGATATTGAGCCAAGACAATTGTACAGAAAAATTTCTCATATCACATCCGTATATTTTTTTTAGTTGTCAATGGGCCTTTATTTTTATTTATGTATTTATTTATATGCAGTGTTGAGAATTGAACCCAGTGCCCCACACATGCTAGGCAAGTACTCTATCAATGAGCCACAACCCCAGCCCTCACATCTGTGTATTTATAAAACCAAATCAAAATGGGATATATGTTAGGAACAGGGACATTTGAATGACATTCCTAATTAGATCAGGTACTTGAAAGAAGAAATAGTATATATTACTATAAATATCTTGAAATAATAACAAACCTCTCTCCTAAGCCTGGAATTCATACTACATTTCTTCAGATAGCATAGCCCTGTATGAAAGTGTCTACCTACTTCTATTAGGGCTTTATTTTGTGCCATTTAGATGTTTACTCATATTCATTTCCTTTGTGAAAAATCAAATGCTGCCAAAAGTGAAGACTTTCAGTATCACCTTCCATCAGAGATACTTGGGTATCTCCACATTGTCAGTCAGTTTTGTCACTATAAAAAATACCTAAAATAGGGCTGGGATTGTGGCTCAGCAGCAGAGCACATGTGAGGCCCTGGGTTTGATCCTCAGCACCACATAAAAGTAAATAAATAAAATAAAGATATTGTGTCCAACTACAACTAAAAAATAAATATTTAAAACAATACCTAAAATAATTAGCTTAATGGGGCTGGGGATGTGGCTCAAGCGGTAGCGCACTCGTCTAGCATGCGCGGGGCACTGGGTTCGATCCTCAGCACCACATAAAAATAAAATAAAGATGTTGTGTCCACCAAAAACTAAAAAATAATTATTAAAACTATCTCTCTCTCTCTCTTTAAAAAAAATAATTAGCTTAAAAAGAGAAAAGGTTGGGCTGGGGTTGTGGCTCGGAGGTAGAGTGCTCGCCTAGCATGCATGAGGCACTGGGTTCAATACTCAGCACCACATAAAATAAAAAATAAATATATTGTGTCCACCTATAAAAAGAGAGAAAGTTTATTTCAGCTCACAATTTAGAGGTTTTAGTCCATGACCAATTTCCCCCATTACTTTGGGCCTGTGGTAGCACAGTACATCATGGCAGGAGAACATGGTGGAGGAAGATGTTCACTTCATGATGGCCAGAAGGCAATGAGAGAGAAGGAGGAAGGTCCAAGGTCCAGTATTCACTTCAAATGCATGCCCTTAATGACCTAATTTCCTTCCACGAGGCCCTATCTCCTCAAGGTTCCAATACTTCCCAACAGTACCAAGTCTTAAAGACACGGGCCTTTGGGGTCACTTATCCAAGCCAGAACATTCTAGCTAGTTGTTCAATTTAGTTCAGGAGAAAAATCCTAAACTCAAGTTCTCCTATATCTGTGACCTAAGTCTTGACCTAAAATGTACTCTAGATAATCTATTTAAGTTTTGCCATTTTGTTGAATGTGCCTGAAGATTAGCTACAGTTCCCTTTTCTCTTGGCAGATATCAAAACTATCATCTCCAAGAATTTTTTATCCATTGAGAACTAATTTCTGGGACAAAAGCAACCCATGACTGATGTTACTTATTAAGCCAATGGAAGAAGTAAACAAAGACTGCTTGCTGTAGGAATATGCATTTCCTCTTAGTTTTGGTGTGTACAACCAAATAGACAAAGGAAAAAAAAAAGTCTAAATGCAACATAGGTCTTGTTAAATGGTAGTTTTTACCTATAGCATTTGCATAAATTAGAATGATCTTTCTAGTTCTTGGCAGAGGAGCCTATAATATATATATATAATAATTTTTTCTAAATGTATGCTTTGTTTTAATTATATATATATATATATATCATAATACACACACACATACACAGACACACACATACACACACATGCATGCACAGATAATCATCTGTCCTGCCAGCTAAATTGCATTTCTCCTGGCGCAGGAGCCATGTTGGGTTTTATTCTATGTTTTGTTTGCCATAACAACTAATATTTTGATGATGACACTTCAATACTTTATAGTGAAGTCAAAATTTTATCATTGGAGATAAATGAAATTTTTCTTTGCAATAACTTATGAAAACTACCAAGAGTTTTTCAATATTTTTTGTGCTTTGTGATAAAAATTTAACTCTCATGACAAAATAAATAGTTGTAGCCCTAACATTCAATGACTTCTAAATAGAAAATATGGTTCTAAGGATGCTCCTAGCAATATCCAAAAGGGATAATAATCTTCAACAGAGACCTTGAAAAAGAAGTCTCTTTTTACAGTTAGAAAGATAGACTCAAAAACTGTGAGCTCCCTTCAGTTAGAAAGATTTGGAGTGTCGTGTGACCATAAGCAAAGTCATCTTTTTAATATTTATTTTTTAGTTTTAGGTGGAGACAATGTCTTTATTTTACATTTATATGGTGCTGAGGATTGAACCCAGTGCCTTGTGCATGCTAGGTGAGCACTCTACCACTGAGTCGCAACCCCAGCCCACAAAGTCATCTTCGATTCAATCCCAACTTCCCTTTAAGTCTCTTTTTCCTTTCTTGGAAACCTGACCTGCCCATCTCTAATTTTTATCCCAAGTTCAATCTGCATTAGGTATCTTTATCATACAAGTGTTCTTCTCCCAAGGTAAAAGCTGATAATGACATCAATTTGTGTTCTCTCTCAGGATCTTTGCATAAAGGATTCTCAAAGACCAAAACAGTATAATACTCAAGTGAATTGCTCTAATGACAGAATTTATAGTGTTGTAGCAGCATTTCATTTTATGAGACTAGTGGCCTAATTTATTGTTGGCAAGGGGCACACCACAAATCATACTACTTTCAGCCTGCTATGGTTTCAATGTGCCCCCCTTCAAAATTTAGGTGTTGTATGTTGATGGCTAATATGATAGGATTGAGATGTGGGTCCCTTAAGAGGTGATTAGTCCTGGAGTGCTCCTACCTCTCAAATGGGATTAAGGCCCTTAAAAAGAAGCTTCACACAGTGCTGTGCCCTCTTGCCCTTTCACCTGTCACTATGTGAAGGAATATCATAAATTTCTTAAGGACAGATGTGGCCACACATTTCTTTGCCTTTAGGAATTTAATAAACACTTTGTAGAATGAATGTGGTAAACTGATTTCCTTAGGCCACTGAAATAATGGCATGTCAGGGTTAATCCTTTTGTAAAATTCAATTCTCATAGCACTAAAATTTTAGTCACTGTTTATATAGCTTGTAATTAACTCTGATTTGGAGTATATTTTTAAAAGGATGGCATTTTCCAATTTTTGCCCAAGAGCTTATGATTCACTGGCTTTGCACTTTTTCTCAATTTATCTATTTACAGTTTGTAGCTTAATGATTTATTTACATTACTCACATGCCAGGCTCATAGTTTAAGGCATTATTTCATTGGAAATATCTAATCTTAAGAAATGTAGTTGGGCCTGGTGGCAGACGCCTGTAATCCCAGCTATCAGGAGACTGAGGCAGGAGGATCACAAGTGCAAGGTCAATCTGGATAACTTAGACTTAGTGAGACCTTGCCTCAAAAAAAGCGGGGGGAAGGGGGGGCTGGGTTTGTAACTCAGTGGTAGAGCACTTGCCTACCATGTGTGAGAGACCCTGAGTTCAATCCCAGCATTGAATAAAAAGGAAAAAAAAAATAAACTTCTAACAAGCCAGAAGAGAACAAAATTTTCTTTATCTTTTGGTAGTACTGGTGATCAAACTCATGGATGCTCTACCACTGACTGAGCTACACTGCAAGCCCTTTTTCTTTCTTTTGAGGCAGCATTTCACTAAATTGCCAAAGCTGGCCTCAAACTTGCAATCTTCCTGCCTCAGTCTCTCCCATCTCTCTGGGAGAACAGGCATGTAACACCACGCCCAGCCAGAATAATATTTTTTCTAAATGGATATTTTGTTTTAATTACTAAGCTACTATATATTCATTGAAACATCCATGGGGCTGGAGTTGTGGCTCAGTGGTAGAGCGTTTGCCTAGCACATGTGAGGCACTGGGTTCTATTCTGAGCACCACATAAAACTGATAAATAAAATAAAGGTATTGAGTCTATCTACAACTAAAAAAATATTTTAAAAAAGAAAGAAAAATCCAAACACAGAAGTAAAAAGTAAAAGTCACCCCAAATCACTAAATCCTGCCAAAAGAGGTAGTGAATGTAAAATTTATTGTATATTTAAGACCTCATTTATGATCTATGCATTCATACATGCATATTTTCACAAACATCCATGTATACATGTTCACCTATACATTAATCAAAGGTTTATTATGTGCTTGGTACTTACTTGGTACAAAGGTAAGAAAAAGTAGTATCTTGGTCTGTTCTCTACTGCTATAAGAGAACACCACAGACTGGAAAATATAGAAAGAAACTTATTTCTTACAGTTCTGGAGGCTGGAAGTCCAAGACTGAAGGGCTGCAGATGGTAAGGACTTTCTTGCTGGGTAATATGGTAGAAGGAAATCACATGGCACCTCTTAAAGCTCCAACTTGGCAACATTGTCACAGTAATAATCAAATTTCAACATGAGATCTTTTTTTTTAATGGCACTGGGCATTGAACCCAGGGGTGCTTTACCACTGAGCTACAATCCCAGTCCTTTTTATTTTAAAACAGGGTCTCCCTAAGTTGTCTAGGCTTGCCTCAAACTTGTGATCTTCCTTCCTCAGACTCCTGAGTTACTGGGGTTACAGGCATGGGATATCATATCTGGCTTAAAATGAGTTTTGGAGGGAACATACAAATCATAGAATTCTACCCTGTGGGCCCCAAAATTCATGTCCTTCAAAATATACTCATTCCATTTCAGTAACCCTAAAGTTCTAGTTGTTTTAGCATGAATGCAAAAGTTCAAGTCCAGAGTCTCATCTGAATCATATATGAGTGAGATTTGAGATGTGATTCATTCTGGGGCAAATGTACTCTAGCTATGAGCCTTTGAAATAAAAGTAAATTATCAAATTCCAGAATACAATTGTGGGATAGGCACAGGATAGATATTACCATTCCAAAAGGGAGAAATAGGGCCCAGTATGGTGGCCTACACCTGTAATCCCAGTGGCTTGGGAGGCTGAGTCAGGAGGATTGTGAGTTCAAAGCCAGCCTCAGAAACTTAGCAAGACCCTAAGCAACTCAGCAAGACCCTGTCTCTAAATAAAATATAAAAAGGACTGAGAGTGTGGCTCAATGGTTAAGTACCCTTGTGTTCAATCCCTAGTACCAAAAAAAAAAAAAAAAAAAAAAAAGCGGGGGGAGAAATAAGCAAGAAGACAAAGGTAACTAGCCCCCCAAAAGTTCAAAACCGATCAAGGAAAATGACATTAAGTCTTAGAGCTGGAGAACAATATCCTTTGATTGAATCTCCTGCTTCCTGGAAACATTCTTCCAAGACCCTGTGTGTGGGGGGGTTCTACCTTCACGGCTTTGTTTGGCTCAGCAAAGGAAGCAGCTTTCACCAGTTAGTGTCTTGTTCCTGTAGCTTTACCAGACTGGTGGTGTGGCCTAGTGGCTCTACAATTCTGGGATCTTAAGGGCTGCTTGCCTTTAAGGCTCCACTAGGCACTGACCGAATGGGAACTCTGTGGTGGTTCTGATAGGTAGCAGATAGGCATGAGTGGTAGGAACATGAAGCTAAGGGGACAATTCTATAGACTGGGCCTAGTGCTGACCTGCCACATACTTTCTTTTTAAAAGCAACTTACCTCAGGCCATTGTGGCCCTGCTCTGGCTTACATATTAGAATATGTTACATTCCTCAGAGAACAATCTGTTATTTGTAGAGCTGTATGTTTCAAGGCTCTTGAATTTAAGATTCTTCTCTGATGATAAGTACACAAATTACCCTGAAGGGGGGAATTTTATGACCCTTATCAAAGTCCACTGACCATGAAATCTATAAAAACAAATTCCAATTAGAACAGGTCAGCATAAACCAAGGTGACAGAGAGTTGCCTTTAGATATTTAGCATATGATTTTAATCTCATTATGATAGTAAAATACTCCCCTGCTCCCCCCATGGGTACCTGTGGGTAAGACCATGTACTGTAGGAACTTAAAAATCTGATGCATTCCTGGGGCTGACATTGTGACTCAGTGGTAGAGTGCTTGCCTTGCATGTGTGAGGCACTGGGTTCGATCCTCAGCACCACATAAAAATAAATAAATAAATAAATAAAACAAAGGTATTGTGTTATGTATAACTAAAATTTTTTAAAAAATCTGATGCATTCCTACTGTCACTTAAAAATTGAGAGGTAGTACCTGAACTCTTTACAAACTTCCCTAAGATTCCCAATAAAATTAGGGAACAAAGGGCCACTACATGACTTTCTCTACTTGGAGAGGACCCACTGTCACTCTCCTTGAAAGTATTATACTTTTACTACCTTTGCTTTCTTGCCTAAAATTTTCTCCTGCAAGAACACAGAGTCAAAACACAAAATGATCCCTGGACCACTGCCAAAACAGTTCCAACTCCACATTTCTGCTTAGCATTACCCTAGAAGGGGCTCTCTATGGTGGCTCCAACCCTGTGACAAGTCTCTGCTTGGGGCCCAGGCTATCTGTGACATCCTTTGAAATCTAGATGGAGGAAGCTATGTCCCCCAGCTCTTACATCTGCATGTGTGCAGACTTACCTGATGGATGGGCTTGTGCCCCCTCAAGTGGCTGCCTGAGTTGCATGGAGCAGTGCAACTGGCTTGAGCAGTGACTGGAGCAGCTAAGGAGTAAGGAATGCTGTGCTGGAATGTGGGAAGCAAGCAGAGACCTGAGGTAGTTCTAGGCAGTAAGCCTGTGCAGGGTACTCTGGGGCCACCTCCTCAAACCACTCTGTCCTCCTAGAGCTCTGAACCACTGCCAGTAGCAGTTCTAACTCCATAGTTCCCCACATTCAGTGATGAGAGGGGAAGCTTCCAAGTCCTCTCAAAATGACTTCAAGGTATTTCTCCCATTATTTTGACGAATGACACCTTGCTCCCTTCTATCAGAAAGAATCTCTTTAGCAAATGGCTGCTTGACTACACCCTAAGTATTCTCTCCTGAACATACTTTTTCACTCTTTGGCCAGGCTGTAAGTTTTTCAAATATTTCCAGTTTTAATTTATTTTTTTTTTATTTTTTTTTTTTTAAAATAATTTTTATTTATTTTTATTGTTTAATTTTCGGCGGACACAACATCTTTGTTGGTATGTGGTGCTGAGGATCGAACCCGGGATGCACGCATGCCAGGCGAGCGCGCTACCGCTTGAGCCACACCCCCAGCCCTCCAGTTTTAATTTAAATTCTGCCTTTACGTCATTTCTTTTCCCCTGCATCTCAACACAGTGGTTAAAAGTAGCAAGGCAGCAGCAGCCTGAATGCTTTGCTGCTTAGATATTTCTTCTACTAGATGTCTTAATTTGTCACTCTGAAATTTTGCTTGCTACAAAGTCCAAGAGAATGGGCACAATGTAGCCATGTTCTTTGCAACTTAGGATGCCCTTTCCCCAGTTTTCAAGACCTTGTTGTTCATTTCCATCTCAGACTTCATTAGAATAACCTTTACTGTCATGTCCCCATCCTCATCTCCACATGAATCTCTTGCAAATAGTTGGTCTAAAGAAAACTTACTGTAATTAAAGATTTTAATCAACTAAATCAAAATAAAAAGACCTTCAGCACAGTATGTATACAAAAGACACTACATGAAAATGGGATGAAAAGCATAGAAAAAATGGTAGGTGGAGAATTCTTGTGAGAAATGTTGCCATAAAGCATATGAAAATTTTGACCTAACATGTCAGCATGAATTTTTTAAAATTTCTTTTTTTTTAGTTATACATGACAGTAGAGTATATTTTGACATATTATACATACATGTAGTATAACTTCCCATTCTTGTGGTTGTACGTGATGTGGAGTTACACTGGTGTATTCATATATGAACATAGGAAAGTTATGTCCAATTCATTCTGGTGTCTTTCCTATTCCCAATCCTCTTTTCTTCCCCATATTCCCGGGGTTCAATCCAGTGAATCTATACTCCTCCCTCTCCCACCCATTGTGAGTCTACATCCACATATCAGAGAGAACACTGGCCTTTGTTTTTTGGGGATTGGCTAATTTCTCTTAGCAGTAAGCAGGAACTTTATAATATTAATTAATCACCTCTATAAAATAAGAATATGAAGCAGGGATGCAAGAACACAGGGAAGAGCTTGTAACTGATAAAAGGAAATAAAATATGAGTTACTTCAGAAAAAGGAAATGGAAAGAAAAAATAAAATCAACAAAAAACAAAGGTGAATTTAGAAGTAGCAAAAGGGAGAACAGACACTATAAATAAACAGATATAGAAAACAAGAATAAATAAGCAAGCAAGGGCTGGGGTTGTGGCTCAGTGGTAGAATGTTTGCCTAGCTCAAGTGAGGCACTGGTTTGATCCCCAGCACCACATAAAAAACTAAATAAACAAAATAAAGGTATTGTGTCCATCTACAACTAAAAATATATTTTTTTTAAAAAAATAAGCAAGCAAAATGAAAATGAGATGAAAATTGAAAATGCTTATCATATCTTCCTGGTTTCCTCATTAATTAATGAGTTAAAATCCTTGATACTTGTTCATTTTATATTCATAGGAGAGTCATTGTTGTATTTTAAAATTATTAACTGAGATGCCCAATGGATACATATAACATGACCAGGTAAGTGTGTTGTTGCAGAGATACAACTCATGTACTGCTTAAACTCATCTTTTCTTGGCTTCCAAATTGAATCCCAAGTGGCAACAGAACTTTGCGGAATCTTCTGGGTGAGATGGTACATGCCTGTAATGCCAGTGATTCGAGAGATTGAAGAAGGAAGATGGCAAGTTCAAGGCCAGCCTAGGCAACTTAGCAACACCCAGTCTCAAAATAAAAATAAATAAATAAATTAATTAATTAAAAGGACTAGAATTTAGCTCTGTGGTAGAGTGCCCCTGGGTTCAATCCCTAGTACTGCAACAAAACAACTTTGCTAAATCTGCTTTCTAGGCTGGGGATATAGCTCAGTTGGTAGAGTGCTTGGCTTGCATACACAACACCCTGAATTTGATCCCCAGCACCAAAAAAAAAAAAAAAA
>NW_026000294.1:2010543-2015184 GCF_001458135.2 Marmota marmota marmota | reverse complement strand
AAAAAAAAAAAAAAAAAAAAAAAAAATCCTCCTAAATCTGTTTTCCATTTTTCTTTTCTATTAAGTTTACCTTTTGTTTTAGGTTCTAATTTATTACACTGCAGACAATAAATTATTCACCTTTGGTAGCAGCAATGTGGTTTTATTTGGTGATCTCTATAACAGGATTAATGAGTTATCTAGTCTCTGATCAGTGAGAAAAAACAGAAAATTTAAATTTTCACTTTTGTTATTCTAGTTATCCAATTTGAGCTCAAATTAATAATTTCATGTCCACATGGAAGGATAACAACACTGATATCTACACTGGTGAGTTTCTATTTTTACTCTTACAATTGCAGAGCTGAATTCATAAGATCTCTGTATTGAGAAAGGCCTTGATATTGTATTGTGTGTGAAATGTTTTATTATATCTGGAGAGTATTGATAAATTATAAAATCTCCTAAATTAAAGGATCTAACTGGTTTATAGATGTAAGGACTTATATACATACATTCTTAAAATTCTAAGAAAAAAGAACTTGAACTTGTAATACTAAAATGTGCTAAATTAAAATATTTTCACAAAAATTCTTCTCCCTCAGAAACATTTTAAGGTAAATATTTGGCAAATGAAATTAGTATAATAATAATTTTTTAAACAAAAAAAAAGGGCTGTCTCAGCCAGGCATGGTGGTGCACACCTATAATCCCAGCGGCTCGGGAGGCGGAGGCAACGGGATCACGAGTTCAAAGCCAGCCTCAGCAATGGTGAGGCACTAGGCAACTCAGTGAGACTCTGTCTCTAATAAAATACAAAATAGGACTAGGGATGTGGCTCAGTGGTCAAATGGCCCTGAGTTCAGTCCCTGGTATCAAAAAAAAAAAAAAAAGGGCTGTCTCTTTGGTGATTTACTTGTGCAAAGTATAAAACAAGTATGTATTTTACTTTACTCAGTTCTGTTTTTCCTAAATGTAAATAGGTTCACTCATAAAAAAATATTACTCATAATATTTAAGAATATAAATATCTAAATTTGTGTCTTACTAAAATAATTTTTCTGAGAAACATTTATTTTAGCAGTATCTATATTTTTGTGCTGTTAGATTTCAGATAATTTCCAAAATATTTAGGAATTTAAAACACTGGATAGATATTAAATTGAGTTAACTAATGAATAATCATTAGATATCTACATTTTTAAAGTAAAATAGAATACTTACACAATGACTATCATTCAGGTTTAAATTTATATACTGCTGCTTCTTTCTTATTTATTTGTTTACTTTTGTGGTAGGAATTGAATCCAAAGCCTTACACACGCTAGACAAATGCTCTACCTCTGAGCTATAGCCCCACCCTTTATAAAATTTGAGACTAAATTGCTCAGGCAGGCCTTGAACTTGTGATCCTACTACCTCAGCCTGTGAGCAACTGGATTACAAATGTGTGCTATATCATGCCTGGTGTTTCTTAATTTTATATGCTACGGAGAGGTAACATGTTTGTGTCACATTAATGAGTATGTTCATTTTTCTCTTTAAAAGGGATGATTATAGACATAGAAAGTTGTGTTAAATGTGTTCATGAATTCTGCTATTCTACTATAATGCCATTATATGGGTGAGAGACAGTTCTCTATTGTAACCCTAAATTTTTTCTCTTTATAATAGAAAATATTTTGGTTATCTTAGTGATTTGGGAGCCTGAGGAGGAGGATCGCAAGCTCAAAGCCAGTCTCAGCAACTTAGTGAGATCCTAAGCAACTTAGCAAGACCCTGTCGCAAAACAAAAAAAAAATTTAAAAAGGGGGCTGGGACTATAGCTCAGTGATAGAGTGCTTGCCTGGCATGTGTGAGGCACTGGGATCAATCTTCAACACCACATATAAATAAATAAAATAAAGGTACTGTGTCCACCTACAACTGAAAATATTTTTTAAAAAAATTATAAAAGGGCTGGGGTGTGGCTGGGTGGTTAAGCACCCCTGGGTTCAATCCCCATACCCCAACAAAGTTTGATTAAAAGTTACAACTAAAACAAATTATTGAAATTATATTATGAGCAATAGTGACAAATGGGTATGTGCATCTGTTTTTAAAGGAAAAGGTTGATTCTAAGGCAGTGGTTGTCAAATTTTCTATTCTCAGAACCCATTTGCATTCAGAAAAAATTACTGAGGACTTCCAAAGAGGTTTTTCATATGTATGTTATAACTATCAATCTTCATGATATTAGAAATTGAAACCAAATATGTTAATATATTTACTGACTGAACTGATTTAGGATGAATCATGTTAATGTTAATGTCAATTTTAATAAAAATAATTATAAAGCTGGGAGTATATAGAGAGCCTACTTGGCATGCATAAATCCCTGAATTCCATCCCCAGTACAAAAAAATAATTAATTAAAAAAGTATATATATGAAAAATTGAGAAAAGTATTTCACATTTTTGTAAAGCTCTTTTAATGAGTGACTTAATAGAAATAGCTAGATCCTCCCATCTGCTTCTACATTCAATCTATTATAATATTACACATCATGTAGCCTTTGGAAAACTACATTGTCTTAGTATTATTTTAAAAATAGTTTTAAACTGAGAGACTCCCCTGAATATAAAAGGGTATGATGAAGGACGAACTTGAAAAGTAAATTTTATTTGCCCTCCCTTAAATCTGAATATGAAATAAAGCAATGTTATGTGTTAAAATTGTAGCATAGTTATCTCAATTTTAATGAGTTTGTTTTCTTAGTGTACTGATTAATGCTTTTAAAACAAAAGGTATTCCTTATCTTCTGTGTTGTCTGCCTGTATAGCAGATTCCTCTTACCAGGATAATTTTCTGGCCTTTACATTGTCATTTTATTTCTTTTTTAGTGGTTATTTAATAGCAAACAAAGAACAAAAACAAAGATTCCTCACGTATTGAAAAACTAAAGTTCTTTAGAAATGTGTTACCGAATACACTTATTTTTAAATGTTTGTTGCTTTGTTTAGAAAGATAACCAGGTATTATTTCTCAATTCACCTTTGACAGCTTTCTTTATTTTGGCTTCCAAAAACTGCATCCCAAATATAGAAGAGATAAAAATAAACTTTCAGGATACCTTTTAAATCTAAAAATGGTCTTTGGGATTTGGGGATTTCTGAAAGGACCCCTGAAAAATTGTAAAGGTTGATATTCTTTCTCCACATAAAAACAGAAATGTTAGAAATAGTTTACTTTGATAGGATACTACTGTAAGAGTTGTACTAGAAGTTATAAAATTGGAAGATATGTCTAGCCTTTTCTATATTAAGTTTTTTAAATATAAAATATTATTCATATAAAATTTCCAGGAGTTGTATATTTTATGGGTAGTTCCTAGCAAGTTTTTACTGTCCTCCTTGTATATAGTATTTTTTTAGCATGAAAGAGTAGGATTTATTCAAGTGAGAAGAGAAGACACAGAGCTCCTGCAGAGTGAGAGGGGACACAGTAGGGTTTGTCCCATAGTATTTTTTACACTCAAAAGAAATATTAATCACAACTCTTAAGAACCACTTTCAATAATATCAAATGTCTGGCTATAAGAACAATTAAGGAGAGGATGTGAACAACACTATAAACCAACTAGACTTAACAGACATGTACAGAACATTCCATGCAAGTACAACAAAATACACTTTCTTCTTAAGTTCTTATGGAACATTCTCCAGGATGGACCATATTTGATCATAAGTATTAATTTGGGTTCTAACCCCAGAACCAAAAACACAGACAACACACAAGAAGATAAATCAAATTATAAAGGATTGAAATTATACACAGTAGTGATGGACATTGTCAATGAAGCAGGATACTGGCAAAGGGGTAAGGATAGGTTTTAATCTCTAATACATTATTCTAATAGAGAAAGGAGTCCAAGAGGGGAAGATGGCGGCGAAGGGAGAGCATTACCCCCATGTACCGCGTCACTGTGCGGGAGAATGACGAGTTAGAACGGCTAAAAGCTATCTTGTTAGGAATTTCCAGCAAAATTGGGGTGCTCCAAAACCTAGAGGAAGGATTTCCATCGCACGAGGATCAGCTATGGGGGCTCAAACGCGAGAGATTTGTCCGCACGGAGGGTCACGCAGCTTATTCAGCAAATCGCCCCGCGGCTAGAGTCTGCGGCGTGCGCTGGGAAACGAGGAGATAGCAACGCAAAGATACAGTGCTGCAGTTTCCGCGGGCTTCTGCCAGCTGTGCAATCACCGTACTAAGTGCTGAATTCTGGGTTTGAGACGGGGGAAGGAAGCGGTCCAATTTGGTTCTCCACACCAGTCAGACCACAGAGGAAGCCAGCGGCCACCATCTTGGAGAGCTGACGTCACCATCCCTGTTTTCGACTGATCACAGCTCATTCAGCCATAGAACAGATAATTTCAGGCTGCCATTCGCCTGCGGCTCGCAGACAAATTACTCAGGCTCAGTGCTAAATAACCCGCGGAAACTGCTTCTTGAGGCCTGCTCTTATCAGAACATACACCGAGCACGGAGCGGCCGAATTCCAGCTCCCGGAACTGCTCTGGCCCAGGGATAAAGAACCCATGGAAACTGCTTCTCGGTCCGGGTCCTGCTGAATACTGTGGAGGTAAATACCAACCGAGCCTTCATAGGCAGTGGCAACAGGA
>NW_026000294.1:1984921-2008064 GCF_001458135.2 Marmota marmota marmota | reverse complement strand
ATGAGAGGTGGGAGGGAAAGGGAGAGAGAAGGGAAATTGCATGGAAATGGAAGGAGACCCTCAGGGTTATACAAAATTTCATACAAGAGGAAGTGAGGGGAAAGGGGAAAATAATACAAGGGGGAGAAATGAATGACAGTAGAGGGGGTAGAGAGAGAAGAGGGGAGGGGAGTGGAGGGGAGCGGGGATAGTAGAGGATAGGAAAGGCAGCAGAATACAACAGACAATGGCAATATGTAAATCAATGGATGTGTAACTGATGTGATTCTGCAATTTGTATGCGGGGTAAAAATGGGAGTTCATAACCCACTTGAATCAAAGTGTGAAATATGATATATCAAGAACTATGTAATGTTTTGAACAACCAACAATAAAAAAATTTTAAAAAAATTATACACAGTATACTCTCTGGCAACAATAGAATGAAGCTAAAAAAATCACTCACAGAATGAAAACTGGAAAATTTGCAAATTTGCATAATTTAAACAACACATTCTTTTATTCTACTTTTTAAAATTTTTATTTGCTTGGTACCATGTATTGAACCCAGGGGAGCTCTACCATTGAGTTAAATCCTCAACCCTTTTTCTTTCTTTTTGTAAAATTTTGAGACAAGGTCTCTTTAAGTTGCTTAAGGCCTCCCCCACGTTGCTAGGGTTGGCCTTGAACTTGCAATCTTCCTGTCTCCAATTTGCTGGGATTACAGATGTATGCCACCATGCCCAGCTTTTATTTATTTATTTGTATTTTTTCAGTACTGGAGATTGAACACAGGGGCACTCTATCACTGAACTACATGCTCAGCCCTTTTTATTTATTTTTGAGACAAGGTCTCACTTAGATGATGAGGCTGGCCTTAAACTTGTGATCCTCCTGCCTCAGCCTCCTGAATTACACATGCACACCTGCCACACTTGGCTAACATATCAATACCACCATAGTCCTCACAGACTCAGGCTTTAGGCCAATCCTACAGATTCAGTTTTTCCATTCCCAGGACCAGGCTGACCCCTGTGGCCCTGGGCCCTGTATTACCCCCAGTGACAGTCTGGTCCCCACTGCCCCAGGCTTCAGGTCTGCCCAGCAGTAGAACAGCCCTACAGCCCCAGTCATTAGGCCAGCATCTAGAGATCCAGGCTCCAGGCTGGCCCCTATGGATACAGGGTTCTAGACCCACACACTATAAAATCATGGAGGGAAGTAGAAAATATCTAGAAATGAATGAAAATGAAAACAACATATAAAAACTTGAGAAACAGTGAAGGTGATGCTCAGGGGAAAATGTATAGTTGTAAATGCCTACAATAAAAAAAAAAAAAATCTCAAATCAATAATATAATCTTAAACATTAAGTAACTAGAAAAAGAAGTGCAAACTAAACCCAAACCTAGAACAAAGTGAATAAATAAATAATAAACTATTCTCTTAATAAGAAAAAGAGAATAGAAAAAAAATCTATGAAACCAAGAGTTTGTTCCTTGAACATATGAAAAAAAAGACAAACCTTTAGTTAGAATGACAAAGAATAAAAGACTTTATTAGAAGACTCACCACTTATTTATTTTGATGTAAATAAAAGGATAAGAGATTACTATAATCTATTATATGCCAAAAAATTAGATAACCTAGATCAAATGGCAAAATCCTAGAAGCAAAAAAATTGCTAAACTGAACTACGAAGAAATACAAAATTTCAACAAAGTTTTAAATGAGTAAAGAGATTGAATCAGTTACCTAAAAATCTCCTAAAAACAAATCTAGGACCAGATAGTTCAATGGTGAATTCTATCAAACATTTAATTCTCTCAAACATTTAAAGAATAAACACCAATCCTTCTCAAATTCTTCCAAAAACTGAAGAAGAGGGAGTATTTCCTAACTTATTATATGAAGCCAACATTACCCTGGTACCAAAACCAGATGAAGCTATCATAAGAAAAGAAAATTACAAATCAAAATAATTTATGAATATATATTCAAAAGTCCAAAACAAAATACTAGCAAAGTGAATCATATATTGTATTCAAGAATTATATACTGTGACAAAGTGTCATCTATCCAAATAATACAAGGCTAGTTCAATATAAGCAAATAAATCAATAGAACATATTACACTATAGAGCAAAGGAAAAAAAACTCAAACATTTTAAGTGATGCAGAAAAGTCATTTGATACAAGATCTTTGCATGATAAAATACCCAGGAAATTGAAATAAAAAGAAATATCTTCAATCTGATGCAGCACATTTAAACAAAACCCATAGTTAACATTATACTTAATAGTAAAAAACTAAAAGCTTCCCAAGACTAGGAACAAGACAGGATGCCCTGTTTCACCACTGCTATTCAATATATTACTGAAAAGATAGCCAGAGAAATTAGGTAACAAAGAAAATAAAAAAATATATATCCACATTGGAAAGGAAGAAGTAAAACTATCACTGTTCACAGATGACTTGATCCTACATATGAAAAATCCTACAGAAACCACAAAAAATCTATGAATTCAGCAATGTTTCAGGTACAAGATTAACAAACAAAAATCAGTTGTTTCTATATATCAGCAAAGCATAATCCAAAGAGTAAATAAAAAAATTCCATTTACAATAGTATCCCAAAATAAAACATCTAGGAATGAATTTAGCAAAGGAGGTAAAAGACCTATACACTGATAACCATAAAGCACCAATGAAAGACATTAAAGATGTTGGCATATAACAAATTTTTAAAATCCTACATTCACAGATTAAAAGACTATATCATTGAGATATCAGTACTACTTAAGTGATCCCTATCAAAATTCCAACAATTTTTTTTTCAGAAATGGAAAAGCCAATTCTCAAATTCATATGGAATTGTATGAGGCCCCAAAAGGCCAAAAACAATCTTGTAAAAGAAAACAAAGTTGGAGGATTTCTTTATTTCCAAACTTACTACAAAGCTACAGTAATCAAACCAGCATGGTACTGCCATACAGATAGAGATATAGGACAATGGAAAAGAATCGAGAGTCCAGAAATGAACCTACCCATCTATGACCAACTGATTACAACCAGGATTTCAAGACCATTAAATGGGGGAAAGAATGATCTCTTCAACAAGTAATGCTTGGGCAACTGGATTTTCACAAGCAAACAGGTGAATGTGGATACCTAACATACCTTGAATACAAAAACTAACTCCAAATGGATCAATGACCTAAATGTAAGAGCTAAGACCATATAAAACTCTTAGAGAAATTAATAGGGGTAAATCTTCATGCCCTTAGATTTAGCTATGGATTCTTAGATATGACACCAAAAGCATTAGTCATAAAAGAAACAAAGAAAATTAAAAAATATATCCACATTGGAAAGGAAGAAGTAAAACTATCACTGTTCACAGATGACTTGATCCTACATATGAAAAATTCTACAGAAACCACAAAAAAGCTATGAATTCAGTAATGTTTCAGGGGCTGGGGTTGTAGCTCAGGGGTTGGGGTTGTAGCTCAGTGGTTGAGCACTTGCCTTGCATGTGTGAGGCACTGGGTTCAATCCTCAGCACCACATACAAAAATAAATAAATAAAATAAAAATATTTTTAAAATATAATGAGAAATATTGTTCAAAAAAAGGAAAAGGTAGATAATTTGGACTTCATCAAAATGAAAAATGTCTGTGCATAAAAAGACATTATCATGAAAGTGAAAAGTCAATATACAGAACAGGAGAAAGATTTGCAAATCATATATCGGACATTTCTTTATATACATACCTGTAACTCAACAATAAAAGGACAAACAATGCAATTTTAGAAAATGAGTAAAGTACTTGAATAGATAAGTCCTCCCCCCCCAAAAAAAATGATATATGAATGACCAGTAAGAACAGGAAAAGATGCTCAACATCATTAGTCACTAGGGAAATACAAACCCAAACTATGATATACCACATCACACCACCTAAGATGGCTAAAATATAACAAGTGGTAGTGAGGAAGTGGAAAGATTGAAACAATTGTACAAGGCCGATAGGAATGTAAAATGGTGCATCTGCTGTGGAAAACAGTTTGGTGGTTCTTCAAAAAGTTAAACATAGAATTATCATCTGACCAAATAATTCCACTCCTAAGTATATACCCCCAAATAACTTTAAGTAGGGACTCAGGTAAAAACTTACCAATAATCATAGCATCATTATTTATAATCCCCACAAAGTAGAAACAACCCATGTGTCCAACAACTGACAAATGTATAAACAAAGTATGATATATACATAAAATTGAATGTTATTTGGCCCAAAAAGAATGAAGTACTAATATATCCACAACATAAATGAACTCTGAAAACATTATGCTAAGTGAAATAACCCAGGGACAAAAGGACAAATACTGTATGATGCTACTTAAAGGGAATGTCTTGAATAGGCAAATTCATAAGGGCACAAAGCAGAAAGAGATTCCCAAGGGCTGCAGGCTGGGGGAATAGGGAGTTATTGTTTAATGGCTATAGTTTCTGTTTGGGGGGGTAGGAATTTTTGGTAATAAACAGTGGTATATGGCTGTACAACATTGTGCAAGTAATTAATGCCACTGAATATTATACTGCAAAATGTCCAAAATGGCAATTTTTATGTTATGTATATTTTACCACAATAAAACTCTTATGAAATAGTTATGTATTATACTCTAATAAAGCATTCTACCTTCCTAAAATTCTGATATTTCTATATTAAATTAAACCATAGCCATTAGATCTCTATAATGTACAGGTTGCTTATTAAAATACTGGTATTTTTCTGAGAACTCTGCAAAATCTACAGGCCAGAGATTATATCTTCAACAGAATAGGTCAGTATTGGTGCTTCACAGAAAAAGACAGTACTATGTGCTTCAAATTATTGACATGTCAGAATAGACTCTTAGTTACAAGCTTGAGTTGATAGTGCACAGACAATTTTCAGGCCATATCCGTGGGCTAATTAGGATTTCCAGGAATTGCTTTTGAGTTCAAAAGCATAAAACTTCACGAAAGCAGACTGCTAACTCAAGATTCAGCAGAACACAGGACTGAATAAATTGATGAAAGAGAAATTTTACTCTGGTTATTTATTTAGAATACTGCCAATGTTGTTTTAATGTTCCATTTCCAGTCTTATATGAGAAAACTTTCTTCACAAGCCATTTGTAAGTCAAAACAATTCAATAGATGCTGAAACTAAATTATTTTAAAATGATATGATCAAACTCTTACTAAATCTCCCTACTTTTCATTGAAATATACTTATTCACATTGGTTCTATAAGAATCTCTTCCTCCTTTTCATCATGATATAATTGGACATATTAAGGTCTTACCTAGAGTATCAATATTATATGATACTCATCTAATCAGGTATGATATGCTACTTTAAAGAGATAAGGTTGACTGTACTTCAAATTTACGTCAGGGAACTGGCCTGTCTTACAGGGTCCCAGTCTTAAAAGTAGTAGGAAATTTACTTTCTGGCAGGCCAAGAACCTTAGTAAATTTAGGGAACCTTGAAAAGAGATGAATTTCCATAAATTTATAAAGCATGACAAGTGAAATCTGGTGGACAGATTTCTTGAACTTGGTTACCTAACTTTGAAGTAGCATTGAAGAGGGTTTCAGATAGCCAATCTCAGATTCCCTATAGAAGCATCTAGACAGAATTTGAATCTGTAGCCTTAGTAGTTGTTCAGTATTTTATAGCTTTAGATATGCAAAGTAAATCCAAGGAGGCCTGGTTGGTTTATTAACACTCATGCTGTACCTATGTAAACAATCAGGGCAAATCTAATGAAATTAGCTTGTTTTGTGATTAAGAATAATATTCTATGAGATTATTATGATCACAGAGGAGGGAGGTAGATGGAATACTATGCAAAAAAAAAAATTGCAAAAGGCTTTGAAGCAGAAAAAAGAAATTAGTGTATGTCCTTTCAAGTGTACCCTTCAAGGTTATCTCTACCTAAATTGTGTGAGTCATTTTTCAATTCAATAATTTGTAGAAAACTGTTAATAATGCAAATTATTCTTGTGTAAGGAAATGTAAGTAAATTTTGTTCCACGGAGATTAAACTAATTCTCTGTGGATATTTACCAGTTTTGTAAATTTATTTCAGTATTCTTCTTGCTTGAATGTATATGTGTTTCTTTCTTTCTTTCTTTTTTTTTTTTTGAACCAGTTTGTAACATCTTACTGGTTCCCTTACTAATCAATGAGTTAAATTAAATCATTGATGTGTCCGAAAACAAAAATGGAAATTAAAACTTCAAAAATATAGAGAGATATATCTGGACTGGAGCTGGAGCTCAGTGGCAGAGCACTTGCCTAGCACGTATGAGGCACTAGATTAGATCTTCAGCACCACATAAAAATAAAACAAATTGGGGCTGGGGTTGTGGCTCAGTGGTAGAACACTTGCTTAGCATGTGTGAGGCACTGGGTTTGATTCCTGGCACCACATAAAAATAAACAAATAAAATAAAGGTAAATAAATAAAATAAAGGTATGCCATCCATCTACAGATACCAAAATTTTAAAATCATAGAGATATAGAAGATAAAACAAAAGATGTAAGAGACAAGTAGAGGAGATTCAAAACATGCAGAGTTCCCAAAGAAGAAATAAAAATAATGGAATAGAAACAAATGTTTAAGGGGCTGGGGTTGTGGTTCAGTGGTAGAGTGCTTGCCTAGCACATCTGAGGCACTGGGTTTAATTCTCAGCACCATATAAAAATAAATTAAAAAAAAAAAACAAGGGAGAGAATTAAACAACAGCAGATGGGGTAGAGAGGGAAGATGAGAGGGAAGGGGAGGGGGGATAGTAGGGGATAGGAAAGGTAGCAGAATACAATAGTCACTAATATGGTATTATGTAAAAATGTGGATGTGTAACCGATGTGATTCTGCAACTTGTATTTGGGGTAAAAAATGGGAGTTCATAACCCACTTGAATCAAATGTATGGAAGATGATATGTCATGAGCTTTGTAATGTTTTGAACAACCAATTAAAAAAAATTAAAAAAAAATTAAAAAAAAAATAAAAAAAAATAAAAGCATTGTGTCCATTTACAATTAAAACACAAAAAATAAATAGTTAAAAACATGATTCTAGAAAAATTTCTAGAAATGAAGTAATACTTTAATTTGCGCATTGAAAAAGCATACCATGTTCCCCCAAAAAACTGACTCAATAATATTGCATTTCCTTTTGTTCTGCTACCACTATATTTCTTTTCTTTCTTTCTTTTTTGAGACAGTGTTTCACAATGTTGCCCAGGCTGGCCTGAACTCATGATTTCCCTGTCTTAGCCACTCAAGTAGCTGAGATTATAGGCTGTTTTTTTTTTTTTTAACATTTTATTATTATTTTTTTTATTTTGGCAGGGGATGGGTACCAGAGATTGAACTCAGGGGCACTCAATGACTGAGCCACATCTCAGCCCTATTTTGTATTTTATTTAGAGACAGGGTCTCACTGAGTTGCTTAGCACCTTGCCATTGCTGAGGCTGGCCTCCTGAGCCACTGGGATTACAGGTGTGCACCACCACACCTGGCTACCATTTTATTTTTAAAGCAGTTTTAGGTTCAAAGCAAAACTGAGAGGAAAGTACAGAGATTTCTCACATACCAACCTCCCATACATTCAGTCTTCCCCACCATCAACATTCTGCATCTATTCCATACATTAATTTTAACTGATGGACTAGCACTACACATCACATTCAACCAAAGTCCATAGTTTGGTTTAGGATTCACTCTCTGTATAATGCATTTTGTGGGTTTTGACCAATGTATAAAGACATATATTCATCATTGTAATATCATACAGAATAGTTTTCCTGCCCTAAGAATTTTCTGTGATCCACCTATTCATGCTGTCCCCTAAACCCCTAGACAATCACTGATAGGTTATTGTCTTCATGATTTTGCCTTTTGCAAAATATCATATAGTTGGAATCATATAGTATGTTAATTTTTCAGACTGGCTACTTTCACTTAGTAATATATATTTAAGATTCTGCCATGTCTATCTGTGTCTTGACAGCTCATATTTTTCAATACTGAATATTCCATTGTACAAATATACCACATTTTATTATCTGTTCACATATGTTCACGTATGTATGTATGTATAAACTCCAAATGCACTTCAACCTATTGTCCCAGAAAAATAAGGATTAAATAGAAAAACCCCAAAATGGGGCAATTGTGAATAAAGTTGCTATAAACAGCCATGTGTAGATTTTCGTGTGACCATAAATTTTCGATTCCTTTGAGTAAATATAAAGGAGCATGATTGCTGAATCATATTGACAACATTATGTCTAATATTGTAAGAAATTATCATACTATCTTCCAAAGTGGCTATACCTTTTTTTCATTCCCATTAGTAATGAATGAGAATTCCTGTTGCTCTGTATCCTCACCAGGATTTGCTGTTGTCAGTGTTTTGGATTTGATCATTTGGATAGGTATGTGCTAGTATTTCATTATGGATTTAATCTGAAATTACCTAATGACTTGTATATGTATAAATACAAACATGCACATACACACATGTGCAGTCATGGATTGCTTGATGTTAGGAACACATTCTGAGAAATACATGATTATGCAAATATAGAGTATCCTAGAGCTTCACCACTTTCTAAAAGTACCACCAGTTGGGGAACAAACTTTCAATACATAAACCTTTGTAGATATCCTGGATCTAAACTATAACACTGGATATTCTATACTTCTGATTTAAAAAAAAAAATTATATATCCAGGTAGTAGGGTTCTTTCTTTTGCTGTACTGGGGACTGAACCCAAAGCTTCCTGTATGCTAGGCAAGTACTCTATTGCTGAGCAACATGCCCAGCCTTCTATAAAAATTTTATTTTATTTTGAGATAGGGTCTCCCTGAGTTGCCAGGCTTGCTTTGAACTTGAGATCCTCCTGCCTCAGACTCCCAAGTAGCTGGGTTACAGGTGTGAACTAATGCACCTGGAACCAGGCTTATTTTCTGATTCCATTACGAACTTCTAGTTTTTGCACTGTAATCAGATCATGTTCTCTGTTTTATTTGTATGTCTCAGAATCTATTCAGGGTTTCCTTATCATTAATGCTGTAAACATTTCAGAGTAGAAAAGAAGATGCATTTTCTGTTCTCAGAATATAGAGCATACTTTAAAGCTATAGAGTCTATTTTCCTGAAATCTGCTATAGAAAGTATATTATTTAGGTATCTTCTATTCTTACTTGTCATTTTTATCGTTTAAATAGCTGTCATAGATTGAGAGAGGCAAATTAAATCCCTGTGTTTATATTCTTCCTTATAATTTATATAATTTGATTTGAAAATCTGTCAGAGACATCACATATGCACAAAGAGAAAACAACAAATAATTTCTAAATATTAAGAAAAATAATTCATGAATAAATTAAAATAATAACATGCCATGTCCAAATAGAGTTTATTCCAGGAATGCAATGATGACTTAATTTTAGGAAATCTATTATTATAATTCAATGTATTCACAGCTTAAAGAGAAAAACCATGATTATCTTCATAGATTCTGAAAAGGCATATAACTCAATTGAATACCCATTGACTTAAAAGAATTCTAAAACACGAACAGATGGGCACACTATAACATTGTCTATCTATACCTAAAAAACAATACCATCTTTAATGAGGAAACTGTAGCAAGTTATTACATGACTTCAAAAGTTTTATTACAATTTTGATAATTCATAATAAACTACCAGCAGTGGCTAGTATTTTGATTGTGGTTTGAAAGACTCTGTCATCTACATCTATTAGTATCTAGTGACCTAAGAGCAATAGCATGTTGTACAATAATAATCTTACTTTTATATTTAATATTGTACTTTTACCAGAAGTCAAAGTGCATAATATTCTTACTCTAATCAGTGTTATAGAATAAAAATACTAACATACAGTATGGAAAAATTGATTCTTATAAATAATTTAGCTGTTATTGAATATTGCAGAAAATTCTCATGACAAATGAGGTGATTATTCAGATTGTAAACTTCTTTCATAGCTATGTTACCAAACTTCTAGTTCCCACTGTACCTGTTTGTTTCAGAAGATTCCAGATGTCTTTGCATTTCTGGGTTTGCTCAAGTGCACGATTCAGTAACTTGGTCTATTTGGCAACAAGATAATTAGTCTCAACAAAAAGAACTTTAAGCAAATTAGCATAATCTCATATCATTTTAATTAAAAGCAATTAAAAATAAAATGTTAATTTATTTATTTTTACTTTGTATTTATTTTTCAAGTACTAGGGATTGAACCCAGTGGTGATTAATCACTGAGCAACATCCCCAGTCCATTTTATTTTTTTTTATTTTGAGACAGGATCTCACTAAGTTGCTTACGACCTCGTTAAATTGCTGAGGCTAACCTCAAATTTGCGATCCTCCTATCTCAGCCTCCATAATTGCAAGGATTTCAGGCTTGTGCCACTACGCCCAGCTAAAATGTTAGTTTAAAGTGAACATTTTGGAATTGCTGTAGGAATATAAACTCTAAATGCACTTCAACCTATCGTCCCAGAAAAATAAGGATTAAATAGAAAAACCGAGCACTGTCAATTTCTTTAATAATTTAGAATAGAAGAAAAAAGCACTTGCAGAATGGTTGTAAGAGGCATTCCATAGATCCTTTTCCAAGCAAAACAAAAATAAAAATAAAAAACAGACAAAAATTATAAAACACAGTCGTGTATGGCATATGTAGGCCCTGGGTTCCATCTTCAGAACTACAAAAACAAAACAAAACAAATAAAACACTATCATGTAAAGTCTCAAGAAATTGCCTGCCCTGAGGGCATACAGAAAGTGGAGAAACTTTTACCCCAAGAGATCTGCTAAGCCTAAGTAAGACGAATGAGGACCTGTGACATTTGAACCAAGATGTGTTCACCAACCCCCAGTTCAGTGTGATGTAAGCACTGCTTTGGGTAGATGTGATCATATTTCAAGGTTAGGGATTCCTGTGAGGGCCAGACTGCTGGTACTTTTCATCCCCCAGGTCTGTACCATGGAAGCTATATCATAAAAAAACACAGCTGAGAAGCCTAGGGCTCTCTTCTTGGTCTCAATTATTCTTATCTCTGTTTGCTTATAGTATAGTTTCCATGCTGGGAGAGGCAAGGCAAAAATACCAGGGATTATAACTCTTGCCCATTCAGAGCTGGATTGTTACTCTGATAGAAGTGGGCCACTGTCCCTGCCCCCACCTCCCAAATAGTAATTCAGTTTCTGCTCAGTAAATGTGGTAGGTCATTAGAAGGGTGAGCTCTGTAGTTCTCCCTAAGGGGAAAATCTTGGATTAGAATAGAACCTGGGGAAGTTCAAGGCTAAGGGCAATTTTAAAAACCATGGAAATTTTGGTAGTGAGCTGCTGGGGCAGGCCCAAAATGGCTGTATTTAGGCTCCCTCGTGGAGACTTCTGGCAGGCTATGTTATGTTTTCAGTGTGTTGCCAGGGCTGGAAACTGGCTGTTATGGTTAGTCAAGGCCAGAAACACTGTGATTCAGAGTATAGACTCAAGGTCATAAAAATTAACTTGGGAGCTTGTGCACCCCCCCCTCCCTTATGTAATGTGCTGGCAGTGTGCCTTCTTTGTTTGAACTGAATATAAAATAGGGTCTAAAATGGAACTGGCTAGAGGGCTGAAGTTGAAGCTGGGGGCTGGCTAATGGCTATGTCCACCTCCAAATAAAGGATGACCAATATTTCCACCATGTCTTACATCTTCTTCCACCTACTGAACCCTGAACCTGTTTCCTGAGTTACAGCACCTGTATGACATGAGCAAGTAAAGTGAGTCTTGTAGCTCAATGAAATCAATATAAAACAGTAGAGTAACTTCAAGTTTATAGAGGGAAGCAGGCAAAAAGACAGCTAGGATGATTCCTTTCCCTTCAAAGGGGCACCATTTTAATTTATATCAAAAAAGCACTTTCAAAACACACACACACATAAAATGCCCAATCATCTTTAAAGGCCAATAGGTGCATGTGATACCAAGAAAAGAGAAGCTTTAAGAGGGAGATAAGGAAAAGAGATAATATTAAAGAACTCTACTAAAATCACTATTCTTTTCAGAAGGATAGGTCAGGGTAATTGCTAAGACAAAGACTGCTCTTTGAAGAGTGGCATCAGAAACTATGAAATATAGGGAAAATAGGCCTCAGTGAACTATTTTCCCTATATTCCCAATTAACTAAACAGAAGCAAACATTAACAACACTAAGCCCCACGTGGTAGATCAGTATCCAAAGATGCTATAATAAATTAACTAAAATGTCTGATTTTTAACAAAAATTATAAAATATACAAAGAAACAGGAAGCTTTGACCCATATATAAGAAAAAAGCAAATAACAGAAACTTTGAAAAGGCTCAGGTATTAAACTTAGCAGGCACATATTTCAAGGCATCTGTTTTAAATATGTTCAAATAACAAAAGGATAACATTCTAAGAGGAGGAAGGTTTGATAACAATATTAATCAAATACAGTATCTTGATAAAGAGACAGGAATCAAAGAATCTAATGGATATACTAGAGTTAACAATATAATAACTAGGCTAGGGATACAGCTCAGTGGGAGAGTGCTTGCTTAGCATTGGAAGAAGAAGAAGAGGAAGAAGAGGAGGAGGAGGAGGAGGAGGAGGAAGAGGAGGAGGAGGAGGAGGAGAGAAAGATACAAAATCTGAAACAAAAATTCACTAGAGGAGATCAACATTAGGTTTGAGTTGGCAGAAGAAGCAATCAACAAAGATGAAGCTAGATCAATAGAGATTTTGAAGTATGAGAAACAATGAAAAAGAATGAAGAAAAGTAAAGCCTTAGTAAAATGTAGGAAACCATGAAGCACACCAACATATACCTAATGGAATTATCAAAAGATATGAGAGAAAAGGAGCAAAAAAAAAAAAAATTAAAAATGGCTGAAATCTCTCCAATCTTGATGAAAAACATTCTCTACACATCTAAGAAGTCCAACAAACTCTAGACAGGAAAAACACAAAGAAATTCAACCCAGATATATTCCATTCAAAAGAGTAAAAGAAAAGAGAAAAATTAGAAAATAGAGAAAAATGACTCATTACACACATGCATATATACATTAAGAATTGACTCGTTAAAAAAATGGAGGTCAGAAGGCAGTGTGAAAACATATTCAAAGTTATGAGAACCGGGGATGTAGCTCAGTGGTTGAGAGTTTCCCTAGTATACATGAGGACCTGGGTTCAATCCTCAGCATGGCAAATAAATAAATAAACTGAAAGTGATGAATAAAAATAACAACCCATGAATAATGCAATATTCACCAAAACTATTATTTAGAACTAAAGATGAAATATATTCCCAGATAAACAAGAGTTCAGAGATTGTATTTCTGAAACAAGTTTTCAATCTGAAAGCAAGTGACACCAGGAAGTAATGTGAATTCAGATTAAAAAGGAGAGTATCAGTAAAATAATTTTGTAAATACAAAATATAGTATATTTCTTCTTTGATCTCTGAACTGTCTTAAAAAGCAATTATGGGTCTGTGTGTGTTATCTCAGTGGTAGAGCATATGGTTAGCATGAAACAGGCCTTGGGCTCCATATCTAGCACCAAAAAACCAAAAGGGATTATATAATACACACACAAACACACACACACAAATTTATTTTTGTGTTACTAGGCCTCTAAAAATAGAAATGTAATATATTTCACAATAACAACACAAGACACAGGTGGGAACAAAGTTGTTTGGGTTAAGAAAATGTGACCACATGGTAACTAGAATCCATAGGAAGAAGTGAAGAGAAGCACAAATAGCAAATGAGATGGTTAATATACCAAACTGTAGTATATACTTGTTTGCCTTTTTTCTTAGTTTCTTACAAATACATAAAATTGTATAAAGTAATATTATAAGATGTATTGTTGTGTTTGGGGCATATATAGATGTAATGTGTATAATATGATGAACAAAAAGGTGATAAGGGAATAGAACTAATAGGAATAACATTTCTATATCTCACTGGAACTGAATTCATAATCTCTGGTAGAGGCAGAATAATTAAGATCTATATTGCATACCCTAGAGCAACCACGAAGAAAATAAATAAAAACTATTAAGTAAAAATTGTTAAAGGAACTAAAATATTCCACTAGCAAACATTCACTTAATGCAAAAGGAAGAAAACAAGAAAAAAAAATACATGAAACACATGGAAACCAAAATGTGAAATGGCAGAATTAAGTTTGACCATAAAAATAATAACATTAAGTGTGACGGGATTAAGTGATGTAAAAGGCACAAATTGTCACACTGTATGTTAAGAAAAAACGTGGTCTAACTATGTCTATAAGAGACAAGCATTATATTAAAGATAAAATATTGAATGTAGCCAAGCATGGTGGTACTTGACTGTAATCCCAGTGATTTAGTAGGCTGAGAGGGCTAGTAGGCTGAGGAGGGCTGCAAGTTCAAGACCAGCCTCAGCAACTTAGTGTGATCCTGCCTCAAAATAATAAATAAAACAGGCCAAGAATATAGCTCAGTGCTAAAGCACCTCTGGTTTAGATCCCCAGTACTAATAAAATAATATAGTAAAATGATGGGGAAGACCCATGCTGTGGAAATAGCAACAGTAGAAATGTTAAAATAACATTACTAGAGTTCCAAAACAAAAAAATACTAGGGATAAAGAGAGAAATTTCATATTGATAAAATGGTGATTACGTCAGTAAGATATAGAAATTATAGACACATATGAAACAAATAATGGAGCCCCAAAATATACAAAGCAAAAATTGACAGTATTAAAGAAATAGACATTTCAACAATAAGAGTTGGAAATTTGCTGGGCACAGTGGTGAATGCCTGTAATCCCAGAAGCTAGGGAGCCTGAGGCAGGAGGATCACAAGGTCAAAGCCAGCCTCAGCAACTGTGAGACACTAAGCAACTCAGTGAGACCCTGTCTCTAAATAAAATACAAAATAGGTCTGGGGATGTGGCTCAGTGGTTGAGTGCCCCAGAGTTCAGTCCCCAGTACTCCCCCTTAAAAAAAGAGTTGGAAAGTTCAACATCCTGCTATAAATAATGAATAGAACCACCTGGAAGAAAATCATCAAAGATATAGAAGACTTAAACAACACTGTAAACCTACTAGACCTGACAGACATCCATAAAACATTCCACCAATCCAACTCTTATGTACATACTTGAAAGAAAAACATGTTCACAAAAATGTATATATGAATACTTATCAAAGCATTATTTATAATAGCTGAAAAGTGAAAACAACCCAAGTGCCCATCAATGGGAATGGATAAACAAAATGTGATATCTATCTATCTATCTATACATATATCACAATAAAATGAAATATACACACTGTATATACAATGAAATGTTATTACATCATAAAAATCTATGAAATATTTATTGATACATGTTACATCATGGAGAAACTTGAAAATATTTCAAAATTTATAAAAAGAGCCAATCAAAAAAGACTACATATTGTAGGATGGCATACCAAGAATAAGCAAAACTACAGAGACAAAAATTAGATCAGTGGTTGCCTAGGGCTGGTAGCAGGGATGAGGTGTAACTGTTAATGGGTACGGAGTTTCTTTTTAGGGTGATGAAAATGTTCTAAAATTAGGTCATGTTGATAGTTTCACACATATAAATATTCTAAAAACCATTAAAGTGTACATTTAAATGGGTAAATTTGGGTTGGGGTATAGTAAGCATGCTTGCCTAGAAAG
Source organism: Marmota marmota marmota (assembly GCF_001458135.2). Taxonomy (NCBI): domain Eukaryota; kingdom Metazoa; phylum Chordata; class Mammalia; order Rodentia; family Sciuridae; genus Marmota; species Marmota marmota. The sequence goes on along the minus strand of NW_026000294.1, from coordinate 1,992,252 downwards.
TGTGAGGCCCTGGTTTGATCCTTAGCACTATCAAAAATAAAAATTTTTAAAAATGAGTGAATTATAAGGAACATGAATTGTACCTCAATAAGTCTGTTAAAAAATAATCTAGGACAAGGGTCAGGACACTTCTTCTGTAAAACATCAGACAGTAAATATTTTAGGCTTTGCCAGCTACATATACTCACTTTCACATGTTTTGCTTTATTTTGGTTTATAACCTTTTTATAAATGTAAAAACCATTTTTAACTCTCAGGCTGTACAAAAAAAGGCCATGGGACTGATTTGGACAGTTGGCAATAGCTTACCCAGCCCTATTCTAGGAAAAATATGTAATTCCTTTTCAAATTGCAATTACTCTAATGTTTTAAGCATTTCTCACTTTCCCTTAACTCAGGAGGGTAGAGACAATGTAGATAGGACTATGCAGTCTTTGTGTATTCCTTCATCATCATCTTATTTATAAATACCCTGATTTATGGGGGTATAAAGAAAAGGGTACAGCCAACAGCATGGTGGCACATGCCTGTAGTCCAAACTAGTCTACAGGCTGAGGCAGGAGAATCACAAGCTCAAGGTCAACCTGGGTAACTTAGAGAGAGAGAGAGAGAGAGAGAGAGAGAGAGAGAAGAAGAAGAAGAAGAAGAAGAAGAAGAAGAAAAGAAAAGAAAAGGAAGAACAGGGTTCAGTTGTATATAACAGAATTCAACAAATATTCTTTATAGAGAGAAAGCACCACAGTCTAATTCATAGGGACCACACTTAGATGATGAAAGGCAGAAGTATATCTTGAATTATCTGAATAGAAATGCTCTCAAAAGCACAGACTATAGAAGGATTACTAGGTTACAGAGTTCTTGGGAAACACAGAAGTGTGTGAGAAAAAATAAAAAATAAATAACAGTTGTTAGAAACAAACAAAATAATTAAGGACTGTACTTAAGAGTTTGTGAAATTTCCTTCACACCAAGTTGATATCTATTTGCTAAGATACACTGTTGTTTAACAAACTCAGGACTACCAACAGAAAAAGAATAACTTTTCAAAAGTTAAAACCATATAAGGAGAACATGTTATTACTGTTTTTTTTAGTAAAGCAAAAGTGCCTATTGAGAATAAACTTACTTTTTTTTTTGGTACTAGGTATTGAACCCAGAGGTGCTTAACTACTGAGCCACATACCCAGCCTTTTTTAGTTTTTATTTTGTGACAGGGTCTCACTAAGTTACTTAGGGCCTTGTTAAGTTGCAGAGGCTGGCTTTGAACTTGTTATCCTCCTGCCTCAGCCTCCTGAGCCACTAGGATTACAAGTGTGCATCACCACCAGCAGAATTAAAATACTTTTTTACCTTTACCTGGTAAGAAGCAGAATTGGGTTTTGTTTTTTTTTTTATTTTGTTCTAAGGAAGGTAGATTCTTTTCTCATCTTCTTTTAAAATGTAAAGGTTTCTTAAAAGGGATCCCAGTAGTTCTTAAGAATGAGGCCTCCAAATTGGTCCTCAGTGAGAAAAATGAAGCAGGAGGCACCACAATACCAGACCCTAAGTTATACTGCAGAGCTATAGTGACAATAACAGCATGGTATTGGCAGCAAAATAGACATGTAAATCAATGATACAGAATAGAGGACACAGAGAAAACCCCACATACATACAGTTATCTCATACTAGATAAAGATGCAAAAAAAGGGGCTGGGGATGTGGCTCAAGCGGTAGCGCGCTCGCCTGGCATGCGTGCAGCCCGGGTTCGATCCTCAGCACCACATACAAAGATGTCGTGTCCGCCGAAAACTAAAATAAATAAATAAATAAATATATTAAAAAAAAAAAAGATGCAAAAAAATATATATTGGAGAAAAGATAGCTTCTTTAACAAATGGTGCTGGAAAAACTGGAAATCTGTATGTAGCATAATGATATTAAACCCTTATCTCTCACCCTGCACAAAACTCAACTCAAATTGGATCAAGGACCTAGGCATTAGACCAAAGACCCTGTGCCTACCAGAAGAAAAAGTAGACCCACTCTCCATCATGTCGGCTTAAGAATCGAATTCTTTAACAAGACTCCTAAAGTGCAAATAAAATCAAAAACCAATAAATGGGATGGTGCTTCTTCAAAGCAAAGGAAACAATCAAGAACATGAAGAGAGAGCCCACAGAATGGGAGAAAATTTCTGCCACCTGTATCTCAGGTAGAGCATTAATATCTGGGATATATAAGAACTCAAAAAACTTAACACCAAACAAACAAATAACCCTATCAAAATGGGCAAAGGAACTGAACAGACACTTCACAGAAGAAGAAATATGATTGGTCAACAAATGTATGGAAAATGCTCAACATCTCTAGAAATTAGAGAAATGCAAATTAAAACTACACTGAGATTCCATTTCACTCCAGTCAGAATGGAAACAGTCTAGAGTGCAAGTAACAATAAATGTTGGCAAGGATGTGGGGAAAAAGGTACACTCATACATTGCTGGTGTGACTGCAAATTGGTGCAACCACTATGGAAAGCAGTATGGAGATTCCTCAGAAAACTTGGAATGGAACCACCATTTGACCCAGCTATCCATCTCCTCTGCATACACACAAAGGACTTAAAATCAGCAAACTAATCTATGATGCAGCTCAATTCACAATAGTTAAGCTATGGAATGAATAACATGGAAGAAGATAGTAGGAAGAGGAAGAAGTTAAAAAGCAAGAAGGATTTTATACCAGTTGGAGAGAAGAGAAGCTGACAAGTATGGGAAATTAGGAAGTTTTCTTTGTCCAGGTAAGAGAAACCAAGCAGAGAGAGGATCTATATCATAAAAATCATACACAAAATGCTGGTGGTCTGACTTGGAGAAAATTTTCTCAGCTTGAAAAAAAAAAGCTGAAGGCCAACCAATAATCTGGTGTAAGGGAGACAGCAATGTTAGTAGTTCCTAAAAGAGGTAAAGTTTAAAAAGCTTAGGGTAGAATTCAGGCAAAGGTAAGAATTCCTGTCTTCTTGTTAAAATTGAGTTAATGATGAGATATTAAAGGACACAGGACAAAGAAAACAAATGCAATTGAGGGAAGAAAAATAGCTTAAATAAATAATTTCAGATGGCTATCAAAGCTGTGGAAAGAGCTGAGTTCTTCCATAGAAATGTGTGGAAAGAAGGTGGGCAAAGCGGTACATATCTATAATCCCAGCGACTTGGGAAACTGAGGCAGGAGCATAGCAAGTTTGAAGCCAACATGGGCAACATGGTGAGACAGTGTCTCAAAAAAAAAAAAAAAAGGCTGGAGATGTAGCTCAGTGATAGAACACCCCTGTGTTCAATTCCCAGTACTGGGTGTGGGGGTGGAGGGAGAGGCAAGGGAGAAAAGCAAAAGAAAAAAGAAAGAAAATGTGCAAACAGGAACAAATGTGGGAGAAAAACTTCTATGGGCCATATGTAAATACAGGGAGAAAATGAAAATAAAGAATATTTAAGGGGGCTGGAGTTGTGGCTCAGTGGTAGAGCACTTGCCTAACATGTGTGAGGCACTGGCTTTGATTCTCAGCACCACATACAAATAAATTAATAAAATAAAGTTCCATCAAAAACTAAAAAAAAATTTTTAAAAAGAATATTTAAAATCAGACTAGGAAAGAGTGACCCATGGGGTGGGTACTTTAAAAGAAGAGATAGTCTACCTTCTTAAACAGAAGAGGTTAAACCAAATGTGATCTTTGCTTAGTAAGGAATTAGCTATTATAAACTTTGAAATCAAAGTGCTGTTGGAATGGAGGAAACAATTCTCTATAGAGAATAAAAAATAAGTGTATCAGGGAAGGCAAACATACCAAATAGCATACTTAACTTTTGTCTTTTTTGAAGGTTGTACATTACCTGTTCAAAAGTTGTTGCAGCTTTTCGTCCTTGCTCTAGATCAACTGCAGCTGCCATAAGTAAACATGTTTTCTGTGCAATCAGAATTACTTGATCAGAAGGACAAAACTGGGACAGCTGATAAGAAATAACCAAAACATCAATGAATAGTGAGAATTCTGTCAGGTGAACACAAACAATCAGAATGAAAATCAGCAACATCCTCTCTGAATGAAGAAATTCAGCTGAAAAAGCACATGTCACCATAAAAATTATATAGACTATAACACTGATTTACAGTTTTAATTTTATATTACTTTCCATTGTTTTTTGCACCTTACTAGATAAAAAGCTTCATTTCTTCAGTTTTCTTATCTTTTCCAGTGACAAGTACTGTCATTTGCCCCTGTATTTCGATCTAGTGATTTACTTCTTGGTTCATACTGTAATTTCTAGGTGATTTTTTCTCCTGGCAAATAGATTTCCCCTTTGTATTTAATAGAGCTGAAATTAGTACATATATTGTCATGGTTAAAAGACACAATGTCAAATCTTGACAGGCATTAAACATAACCTCATCATTAAATCTTGCCCTCTAGTTTTAGGGAAAAAAAACCTCCCAGCTTTGTACAACAATAAGACTCTAAGCCACTTGGATTCTTACATGCCAGTCCTACAGTGCTATCACAAATGTCAAAACTAAAGCTGGTTCCTTTGGCCTAATTTAATGGCAATTCTACCTAAACTTGCAAAGACTATTAATCTCCCCAAACATTTAGTGATGCAACCATTAGCATCAGTGAATTAAAAGAATTTCAAGATAACCAATTTCTTTAGGTCTCAGGCTACTGTTATGTTTTTAAAAAGCGGGGGAGGACTTGTGCTAGATTATCTCTGGTTCTTTTCAGCTCTAAAATTCTAAACATTTAATTAATCTTGACCTATCTGTGTATGAGGGATACTCTCTAACCCTTCCATCCAATACTTAATCCTATTTGTAGCATTTAAACTCTAACTTGGAGACTCAGGACCATTTTCAAACACTTATAATTGATTAACAAACTCATAAACTTTTACACACAGAACCTGCTCTAGGAAAAGTTATATAGAAAGTCCAGACTTCTTAATCTCCTTTTTCTGCCCAGGCTGTACCCAGATACATACTTTACATTCCTATAGACTTATTACCATAACCCTTCCTGTGTTGGTAAATCACAATGCTTGGAGTATTTCCCTCCAAAAGATAATATTGCTTTAATACAGGACTCTGGGAGACTGAAATCTCTTCAAAGGAAAAAGAATAATTCTGTAATGGTAGAACTTTAGGTTCCATGATGGGTGTTTATCATATTCTGGTACAGGGATAACTGTCCCACATTCTTACATTCTACAATGAAGGGAACAGATTCTCCTTGGGCCATTTTTGCTTAGACATGTACTAAATGTTCCAAGATGAAAAGGCAATTCTACTCTATACTTAGCTCTTCTTTTTTTTGCACCCGGGACTGAACTCAGGGATGCTTAACCACTGAGCTACATCACCAGCCCTTTTTATACTTTATTTAGAGACAGGGTCTACTGAGTTGATTAGGGCCTTGCTAAGTTGCTGAGGCTGGTTTATGAACTCATGATCCTCCTGCCTCAGCCTCCCAAGCTGCTGGGATTACAGGCATGAGCCACCATGCCCAGCTTATACTTAACTCTTAGTGGTCAGATCCTTCTTGTTCATATTTAGATTCTTTTTAGAACCTACTTACCTCATAAGAAAGCATGAAAAACTCTCTCATTGTTACTGGGTCTTTGTCAGATTGCACAGCCAAGTTCCAAGCTGAATGTTAACATGAAATAATGTAAATATAAAAATATACTTTTTAGTCTGCACCATTATATATTCTGCTATCTAGATCTTTAATATTAGTATATTACCAAGGGGTTTCACAGGGATTAAGAAATTAACTTTAGGTTTATAGAGAAAAAAAAATTTGGATGTAAATTTAGAGACTCCTATTACTTTTTTGCTTTCATTCTAGGCCAATGACCAATGAAGGTACTGTTGATTTTTTTTTTTTTTTAAATTGGGGACATACAAAAGAGTTCTTAGTTGACACAAATCCATCTAAAATATGAGAGTCACCAAGGAGATCACCAATTGGAATTGGTAAAAGGAAGTTAAATTTCAGCAAAGAGCTGGATGTGGTGGCATGCACCTGTAGTCCCAGCACAGGGAGGGCTAAGACAGGAAGATCCTTTGAGCCCAGCAGCTCAAGAGGAGCCTAGGCAACACAGGCAACACAACAATCTTGTTTCAAAAAATCATCAACAGAATAAAGTAGAAGTAATGGTTAAAGGAAGACTACAGGAGAGATCCACATCTCCCAAACAGCCACGAAAGCCTCAATTAGACAATATTCAGCATGATCTTCACCTTGGAAAATTAAAATTAAAATTTAGTAAAAGAAGTAGGAAAACACCTTTTCAAACTTTCAAAATATCAAAGTCATTAAAACTTTGTATAGTTTAAATGTTCTTTGTTTTTATTCCATTATTTGCATAAATTTCTTAGAAGCAAGGTTGCTGATTTAGTCTTTCTTCTTAATTAGAGCCCCAGTAAATCCCACAAGACAGAAAAAGGTTCATGTAAAACCAGTCCACTTTGTGACAAAGAGATATTATGCAGTAACTGCTACCATAGGTTTTAAATAATTTGTATTAAATAAAACCCTCATAGAGCAAATAACACAACTCACAATTGTCCAGCATGAAGAATTTTCACAAAGTAAACATACCTATGTAACTTGTACTCATATCAAGAAAGATCATGATAATATCAGAAACTCACAAACTCCTTTCCCTTTCAAGCCCAACCTCCCTTCAAAGGTCACCACAATCTTGACTTCTGACATCAAGAATTAGTTTTGAGCTGGATGTGGTGGCATACACCTGTAATCCCAGCCACTGGGGAGGCTGAGGCAGGAGGATCTTAAATTTGATGCCAGCTTTGGCAGCATAGCAAGACCCTGTCTCAAAATAAAAAGGGGGTATGAGTGTAGTTCTGTGGTAGAGTGCCCCTGGGTTTAATCCAAGTACCACAAAATAAATAAATAGAATTTTGCCTATATTTTTCTTTTTGCCTATAAATAAACTGAATCATGCAATATTCACTCTTTGATGTTTGGATCCTTTGGTTCAATGTTATTTTTGTGAAATTCATCTGTATTGTTGCATGGAGTTCATTTTTGGTAACTATATTTATTTTAAAAATGAGGCATTCTAGACCAAATTTAAAAGCATAGTTTTAGGGACTGGAAATTATATTTCATCTTTTTATTCTTATACCCTATCTATAGAAAAAAGGAAAAAAAAAACCTGTTATTGAGTATCCTACAATGTGTCTGGTAGATACACTGTTTCATACAAAACCATTAATGACCACATGACATATATATATATATATATATATATATATATATATATATATAT
>NW_026000294.1:1945616-1984912 GCF_001458135.2 Marmota marmota marmota | reverse complement strand
TTATCAATAATGAAACTGAGATTAAGCAAGTTATACTTACACCCATAGCTACAAATGACAGAGCCAGAATTTGAATTCACATCTAATTCTACCACCCCACAATGTTTCCCATAGTCATAGAATTTTCTTTTACCTATTTTTCGAAACCAATGAGCTTCATTAGCTCTGGAATCCAATGTCGAAGATTCTCCATCAAAAGCCTGGGCTAGTGTCAGGAGTGCTGCAATAAACAGGAAAATGTAACACTGAGGTCTTTTACCTTTTTCTCTAGCAAAGCAGTTAATCCTGCTTTAAAAACAGCCACACATGAGTTTGGATTTAGAAAGTTCTTTTTTGTATATGTGTGTGTGGGTGCATATCAAAAGTAATTAAAATGACAAAAAGCATTACCAAGCTCCAAGAAGCCGTTAACTAAAATTTTGGGGAACAAACACGTCTTTGGAGAGATTTATAATTTTAATTAGTGCAATCATTCACCACCTGAGGTAAAAATATATGATTTACATGTAGAGAAATAAAGAATAGGAATCATAATTAAAAATACTGATATGATACTTAGTATATGCAGGCCCTGGGTCACAATATTAGTTTTCTTCATTTTCTATGGAAATGAGTCTAAGAATAAAAAGATGAATTATAACTTAAGGTCCACAAAATTATGCTCCTTAGCTTGGGCTAGAATGCCTAATTTCTCCTTAATCCCCAGAAGCAAACAATAACACCCCCCACAAAAAAAAAAAAAGAAAAACAAAAACCTGAAATGGAGATTGAGAATTGGAAGAATATTGAAAGGCTGGTATAATATATACTTAGCTCCCACAGCAAGCACAGTATAGAACCCGAACATACCATTGTCACCAGAAAGCACTTTTAACTTACCCATGCTCTTCTGATAAATAAGAAAGCCAATCAGGAAAACCTTCCTCTTTTGAAAAGGTTTGGCTTCTGAACCATTGTGCAATGTTTACCATCCTGTTGACATGTATTTAAGGTATAAAACTGAACTACTGCAATATTAGGAATATTATTTCTAAGATATGGACTTTTTCATGTGTCTTTGTACATTAAAAAAGGAATACATGGGCAGGAGACCTAAGAAAACCTGTTAAGCAAAAGGAAAACCACCTCAGAAAGCAGAGTTGGTAAAATGAAATATGATGTTGCTAGGAGATTAGCTTGAATGAAGTGATCAGAGAGGAATCAAGAGTAAAAGACATGGGGCTGAGGTTGTGGCTCAGCGGTAGAGCGCTAGCCTCGCATGTGCAAGGCCCTGGGTTCGATCCTCAGCACCACATAAAAATAAATAAATAAAAGTTATTGTGTTCAACTACCAAAAAAAATAAATATTAAAAAAAAAGAGTAGAAGACATGACACAGACTTGGGTAGATAGACAGTTTGAAAATAAGAGAGTAAATAATCTGAATTTGAGTCAAAGGGCACTGAAAGCCAGCAGAGTTCCAAGAATCTTTAAATGTCTTGATCCTTTGTTTACCTGTTTAATTCATAGGTTAGGATTAAGTGGCCAAAGAGAAAGGAAGGAAGCAAGAAAAGAAGGAAGTGAGGGAAAATGTCTTTATAAGAATGGATTTAAAAAATGTGGCATTTATACACAATGGAGTATTACTCTGCATTAANGAGATTGAGAGTGTGAGATGTGAGAGTTGGTGTTTGTGGGGAGGGGGATAGTAGAGGATAGGAAAGGCAGCAGAACACAACAGACACTAGTATGGCAATATGTAAATCAATGGATGTGTAACTGATGTGATTCTGCAATCTGTATATGGGGTAAAAATGGGAGCTCATAACCCACTTGAATCAAAGTGTGAAATATGATATGTCAAGAACTATGTAATGTTTTGAACAACCAACAATAAAAAATTTAAAAAAAAAGAAATTAGAATAAACACAAAGCTGAAATCACATTTGCAAATGAATGGTAGGGATGCCAAACTTTTCTCTGCTTGTAGATGAAGAAACCAAAATAGGCTCTTGTGGTAAACATTAATAAAGAGCAGGAGGCTTAACTCAAATACTAGGTTGAAGTCAGTGTGCTCAATGTGCTTAGAGAATTCAATAGAGGATAGAGGTAAGATGAAAGACTGAAAATAACCCAGGAGATATTTACCTGTATTCAAGCAAGCCAAAAGTCTACCCATTTCCTTCTTTCTAAAAAATAAAGAAAAAAAGAGTTTTCAATTGTTCTTAACCTTTACTATAGAAAAGAACCAGAAACAGACACTATTTGTACCAGATAACTTGGCTAAAAAATACAAGTGTGCAGTTTGTTGTTCAAGGCTCTGGTCTATGATTTTGATGCTCTTTTCCCCACTATAAGATGAGTTTATTTGGGGCTGGGGTTGTGGCTCAGTGGTAAAGCACTTGTCTAGCATGTGTGAGGCACTAGGTTTGATTCTCAGCACCGCATATAAATAAATGAATAAAATAAAAGTCTGTCAACATCTAAAAATAATTTTTAAAAAGATGAGGTTATTCATCCTGAGTGCCCTCATACTTTTTCTCTCTTCTGTACTTACTCTCAGCAAAGGATTTCAATGTCTGAGAAGGGTTTTATGTTATAATATTGCAGGGTCATATAATTTAGGAGCAAATAATGATCTTTGTGTTTTATAAGCTTTTTAAAAAATAATAACTTTATTTATTTATATTTTTATGTGGTGCTGAGGATCGAACCCAGTGCCTCACATGTGCTAGGTAAGCGCTCTACCACTGAGCTACAACTCCCAGACCTAAGCTTTATTTTTTTAAACATTTTTTTTAGTTGTAGTTGGACACAATATCTTTATTTTATTTATTTATTTATTTATTTTTATGTGGTACTGAGGATCGAACCCAGCGCCTCATATGTACTAGGTGAGTGCTCTACCGCTGAGCTCCAGCCCCAGCCCCCAGACCTAAGCTTTTTTTAAAGGAGAAATTAGAACCATTAGAACCTTTGTTTTAAATAAAATTGTATAGAAGTCTAATATGTAAGAAAAGATAAGGCTGGAGGTATAGCTCAGTGGTTAAGCACTTGCCTAACATTCATCAGGCTCCAAGTTCAATCTCCAGCACTGAATAATAAATAAATACAAGAAAAGTAGAGCTGTTTTGGTTGAACCAGGGTTGGATGAAAACCCAGTACCCCATCTTCCTGGAAGTCCTTGTGGCAGTACCACACACAATTTTCAGGGCTCTAACGATTACCATTAAAAAACACTTATATACTACAGACCCTTCATTTTACAGATGAGGAAACAGACCAGGTAATGGGAATGATTTGTCCAAAGTGATGCGATTTGTGACAAAGTCAAGTTTACTACCCAGATCTCTTGATCCTCTGGCAAACTTCTCTAAGAGGTATATATTTTTTTTACAGAGGACTTATGGTTTCCAGTTCTGTATGTGAGGAGATTGGAAGTTGCTACTCTTTCTTAAAACAAGCGAAATAGACTTTTTCTAACAAAAGCTGAACAAACTGAACAAACAACAACTATTCATGAATCCATAAGATCAGTGAGAAAAAGGGTGAACCACTGCCATAAAGATTAGAAAGAGAGAGACAAGTTAATAGAGGGAGTCACAGCTTATTGGAGCAGAGACTCAAGAATGAAAACCACTGTGGGAAGCAAGTGCTGCAGTAATAAAACCTGAACCATAATTGACAAATCACTGGAGGCTTAGTCTGGACAAGTCTTAGAATTAAAAACTCCAGGGAGACTCAGTCATAAGGGGTCCACAGTTTTGTAAATTTTACCTCTAGTAGCTAAGCCAGGTTCTCAAAGTAGACATTGGAGAAGAATCCGTTAAAGCTTTTGACAGGAGGAGAAAAGGGAATCATTTTGAAATGTTCCAAAGCATTTGTTCTTCTTAAGACCTACTCAAGAGAAACCACTTAACCAGAACCTTACCTTATGGGGTATTATTAGAGCCTAACTGAGTTCAGGAAAGTGAAATAGTCATACCCAGTCCTGATCCACTAAAGGAGAAAAACCTGGGGAAGTTCTTGTGATGGATGTTCACAGTCCTATGGCACAGGCCACTAAAAGACTGAGGCCTAGTCATAGGACCACAGAACCCCCACCCCCCACACAAACACATTTTACCACCAAAGTATTAAAGCCTATGTACAACAGTTCCTTTTGCTTGTTACATCATGTCTGGCTATCAAGAAAAAATAAACATCATAATAAATGCCAAAAAACATGATTTGAAGAGACAGAGCAACCATAAGAACCAGACATGGCAGGGATGTAGGGATTATCAGATGGGGAATTTAGAACAACTATGATTAATACTGTTAAGGGCTCTAATGGATAAAATAGACAGCATACAAGAACAGATGGGGCAATATAAGCAGAGTGAAGGAAATCCTAAAATAGAGCCAAAAATAAATATTGGAGTTGCAAAACATTGTAACAGAAATGAGGAATGCCTGCAATAGGCTTGTTAGTAGACTGGACACATATAAAGAAAGAATTTCTGAGCTTGAGGATATACCAACAGAAATCTACAATACTGAAAAATAAAGAAAACAATGACTGAAAAAATAATAGAACAGAGTATCCAAGGACTGTGGGACAACTACAAAATACATAATATATGTATAATGGGAATGTCAGAAGAAGAAGAAGGAAATCAAAACAGAAAACCTATTTGAAATAACAATGGCTAAGAATTTCCCCAAAATTAATTTTCACACCAAACCACAGATCCAGGAAGTTCAGAGAACACTAAGCAGGATAAATGCCAAAAAATGACACCTAGGCATATCGTTTTCAAACCACAAGAAATAAAATGTACAGAAAAATCTTCAAATAAGTCAGAGGGGGGAAATCTTACCTATAGAAGAATAAAAACAAGAAGTCTGTCTGCTCAGAAATGGTATTAGTCCGCTTTGTATCACTATAATGAAATACCTGACATAGGCTACTTATAAAGAAAAAGAGAATTATTTAGTTCGCAGTTTGGGAGTCTCAAAGTCTAAGATCAAGTAGCCTCATTGCTTTGATCTCTGGTGGGGGCAGTAGATGGTGGCACATTATATCAAGAATACATTTGTGGAAGAGTTTATATCACCAAAGAAGACAGAGAGAAAGTCAGACAGAGTGACTGGGGTCTCATAATCCCCTCTAAGGTTAAACCCTCAGTGACCCAAGGACCTTCCACTAGGTTCCATAGCATTTCCAATATTGCCACCCCACAGACCAAGCCTTTAATCACAATAATACCTTGAGGGACACTCAACCTACCCCCGAACTGTGGCAAAAACCATGAAAGAAAGAAGAGACAGGAATCAAATACTTAAAGTGTTGAGAGAAAAAAATATTCACCAAGATAGAATTATATACCTTGCAAAATTACCCTTCAAAAGTGACGAAGAATAAAGGTTTTCTAAGACAAACAAAAACTGAGATGATGGTCATCTGTGATAAAACAGATGCTCATGAGATACTGAATTTGCTGGCATGTTGATCTTGCGACTTCCCAACCTTCAGAATTGTAGCAAATTTTTGTTGTTTAGAAGCCACCCAATCTTTGGTATTTTTGTTATAACACTCCAAATGAACTAAGAAATTTAGCTATTGCAATTAGACAAGAATAGGGGAAAAGGACATTTGGAATAGGAAGAAATAAATGAAACAGTCTTTGTTCATCTATCCAGAAAATCCAAATGAACTGACAAACACAATCCTAGAACTAAGTGATTATAATAAGGTTGCAGAAAATAAGGTAACTGTACAGAAGTCAAGTGCTTTCCAATATATCAACAAGGAGCAAGGGGAATTTGAAATTAAAAACACAATACCATTTACATTCATATCTCCCAAAATGAAATACTTAGGTATAAATCTAACAAAATGTATATAAGATCTATATGGCTTTTTGCCAGCACCAACTTTGGCTTGTGCAGTCCCCCCAATTTTCTTCATTCTGTTCTTGCATTTCTTTTGCTGTTTTCTCAAGGTTTCTTCCTTCTTATTCAGGCCATATCTTACCAGTCTATATTTTGGCTCATTTATCTTTGCATAATCCAAGGAATCTCAAATCATGCCACAGTTGTCTAGACACTACCAAAATTCGTCCTGAATCCAAATAAAAAAAGATAATATCTGGTGTGGTCTTGTGCATTTTGACTAATTTTTCCCAATTTTGTCTTAAGTGCATTGCCTTCACAAGGTGAAGGATATTAATGGCTATTTGTTTCCTCTGAAGTAGTCAGTTGATCATGAAGTTTGTAGTCCAGATAGTTACTGTGTAATTCATGATGGTAGCCAATCTTCAAGAAGTCAGGTAGGAAAAGACACCAAGCTGATTCTTATTTATATGAGGCAAAAGACCCAGAATAACCAACATAATATTGAAGGAGAACAAAGTCAATGACTGATACTACTACTGACTTTGAAGCTTAACATAAAGCCATAGCAATTAGGACAGTATGGTATTGGTGAAATAAAAGACACATAGATCAATGAAATAAGAGTACAGGGTCCAGAAGTAGTCCCACATAAATATAGTCAACTAATCTTTGACAAAGTAGCAAAGATATTCCTTTCAGCAAATGGTGATGAAACAACTAGACATCCTTGTGCAAAAAAAAAATTTAATCTAGACACAGACCTTATACCCTTCAAAATATTTTCTAAAAATAAATATTAGACTTAAATGTAAAACACAAAAATATAAAACTTGTAGAAGATAACAAAAAAAATCACAAATGACCTTGGGTATGGTTATTACTTTTTAGATACAACATAGTATATGTGATACATGGAAGAAAGAAATAATAAAGTAGATATCATTAAAATTAACAAAAAATTTATCTGCAAAAGACAATGTCAAGAGAATGGGAAGACAAACCACAGTTTGGGGGAAAATATGTACAAAAGACACTTTTGATAAACAACTATCATCCAAAATATACGAAAAACTCTTAAAACTCAACAAAAAAGAAATCAGCCCAATTTAAAAATGAGCCAAAAGGGCCCATGGTCTTTATTCTAAACATTTTATAAGAATTGATATTGACTGACTGGGAAATGTCTACATTTCCTAGTACTGTAAAACTGAAACCTGTTGATGAAGTTCTCATGGAAGCTTCAGTTAGGATTATGAGGGTTGATGGGATTAAGGTAAAAGTCTAAAGGAGAACAGGTATATCTGGACATGCTTTACATGACATTTTATGTCTCTTTTACCTGATTGTAGTATAGGGATGAACACTGTTATATGACTAGGGAATGTTCCTCTTACCCACTATTGTAAAACAGAAAGCATATAAGTCCACCCATAAGGTGATGCTAATTGGATATGCTGAATGGGCCATTTGAGGACATTTACTGACTTATTAAAAATTAACTGAAACTGGGCTGGGGTTGTGGCTCTGTGGTAGAGTGCTTGCCTAGCACATGTGAGGCACTGAGTTTGATCCTCAGCAACACATAAAAATAAACAAACAAAATAAAGGTATTATGTCCATCTATAACTAAAAAAATATTTAAAAATTTTTTAAACTATCCCATGATTGAAGGACATACAGACATCTTGAAAACTGAAATATCCACAATGTCTTAGATAAAAAACATTCTAATGGGGATGGCAGTGCCCAGAAGAACTCCATAATAAAATGTCAGTTATTTTTACATGATCATGTTACCTGCAGAATGCAAGGAGGAGGTAGGTACTCAGAAGTTCTTTTTCCCCTAGGACTGACATTAGAATTGCACAAGGTGCTGTTGGAATCTACTATCACTTGGACAGTGTCCTATAAGCACCTCTCAACTAACCAACAAAAAGCTGCTTAGTTTATGGATGGCAGTTCCAGGGTAAACAAGCAACATCGTGTTTGGAAGGACAGTATTCTGATCAAACAAAGTAAAAATAAATCAGGTTGGCAGATTGCATGCTGTTTTCCCAGAAGTGGTAGAAGAATTAAAGAGTGATAAAGAAAATCCTTATGTTTGGGTTCTGATCCATGGGCAGTGGCCAATGGCCTGGTCCTATGGTTAGACAGAAGGGCCATAGAAAATTGGCCTATTGAAAAGATGCCTTTGTGGGGCATAGCCCTAGGAAAATCACTATGGGAACCTGAGAAGTGAATTCAAGTTGGACATGTTGATCAGAAGAACCCCTCCAGGTTCAGAAGGCAATTGAAATCAACAAGTAGATGTTGAAAGCCACAGCCGAAGGGGCCCCAGCAAACTTCCAGCTGCCAGCAAACTTCCAGCTGCCAGCTGATGATTGGCTCACAGTGGCCCCAGCAAACTTCTAGCTGCCAACTGATTGGCTCCTCTGCAGTGATGCTTATTGGGCTGTTTCCCTGCCCTTTCAGACCACAGAGCTGCTCATTGGGGGACTTTTTTTGGCTCTGCTCACGCGACCCAGCCAATCGGCCTCAAGAGCAGGAGGAGTGAGGGAGGTGCAGAGGCTTGTGGGAAGCAGGTGGTGGCAGTTGGGCTCTGAGGGTTTTCCTGAAGAGCTGTGTGGTGCGGGGTGTGTGTGTTCTAAAAATAAAGTTCGTTTCTTTTGACAAAGTGGCTCCTGAATTGTGCCCAGCCAGACTGCGGCAAGTAGATATTCCTATTTTCTCTCTAAGATTGTGGGGAAGGGTGTTGGTATGAGTACAATTCTTCCTGAGTAGGCAAGATACTGGTATGATGACCATATTTTTACCTTCTTTTCTTCTCCACACCACTTCAAATTTGTTGGCTCCCTGATGAAGTAGTTGCAGAACCATGGCTGCAACCATAAGTGCTAAAAACAGGAATGATTTCAAAGCAAGAAACTATATATGCATTTATTTTATTTTATTTTCTATTTTTGGTACCAGGGATTGAACCCAGGAGCACTTAATCACTGAGCCACATCCCCAGCCTTTTTTTTGAAAAATATTTTATTTTGAGACAGGGTCTTACTAAGTTGCTTAGGGCCTCACTAAGTTGCTGAGGCTGGCTTTAAACTTGTGATTCGCCTGCCTCAGCCTCCTGAGCCGCTGGGATTACAGGTGTATGCCACCGCACCCAGCTCTATTTATTTTTTGATGTGAGGAATTCCTGTGTTGCCCAGACTGGTTTTGAACTTGTGGACTCAAGCATTTCTCTTGCGTTAGGGTCCTGAGTGCTGAGATTACAGACTTGCATCACCATGCTCAGCTACTATATATTTACATCTTTTAAACTGAATTCCCAAGAGCCTCATGGAGCAGATTGTGCCTTTATCCTATCTGGCAAAATGGGGTTAATGCAGCTGCACTGCCTAGCGATCAAGATGGACTACTAGTTCTCTATCTATATAACCCTACCCCATATAAATGGGAATGAACTGAGGGAGAGGCACTTGCTAGACTAGTATTGCTTTCTGCAATCTAGACCAGCACAGTGGCTGAATCTAAAGTTCCTTCCAAATGTGGACATTTTGGTTAAAAATTGAGAAAAGAAGAATTAGTAGCTGAAAGTAAGGCATGGACAAATGGGCTATGTAATAAGTGAAATCCAGTATCACATCAACACTTCAGTATAGTCT
Organism: Marmota marmota marmota; assembly: GCF_001458135.2. NCBI lineage: Eukaryota > Metazoa > Chordata > Mammalia > Rodentia > Sciuridae > Marmota > Marmota marmota. The sequence goes on along the minus strand of NW_026000294.1, from coordinate 1,975,392 downwards.
CAGTGTAAGAGATGATACTGTCTCTTAGTTTAATTAAACCAGACACCTGAAAAGACAAATCCATATACCATATATTGCTAAAACCACTTTTGCTTTTGGAACACGACAAAATTGAATAGAAGCCTGGAAACATACTGTCCTTAACCTGGGAGATAATATTATATGATATAATGATGGACTGGAAAAAATTATTAATGACTAAATGCGATGCTCGTAGTGTGCCAAGATTTTTTTTTTTTTAATATTTATTTTGTAGTTTTCGGTGGACACAACATCTTTGTTTGTATGTGGTGCTGAGGATCAAACCCGGGTCGCACGCATGCTAGGCGAGCGCGCTACCGCTTGAGCCACATCCCCAGCCCCATGCCAAGATTTTTTAACTATTATGATCCTTTTGTTATAAGGGATCTATGGTTAAAGACCAGGAGACAGCTGTGGTATGATAAATATTCTTGGTCTTTGTCCCTGATTCCTGACACAAAGATCCTAAAATTCTTGGAAAAAAAGGAATAGACTAAAAACCTTAACAGAAACCTCACCAAAGAAAAAATATATATGGCAAATAAGCATACGAAAATATGTACCACATCAAATGTCAGGGAAAATGAAAAAAATAAAACAATGAGACATCACTATACACCTATTAGAATGACCCAAATCTAAAATTTTGACAACATCAAATGCAGCTGAGAATATGAAACAACAGTAGCTCTCATTTATTGCATATGGGACTGCAAACTGGTACAGCCACTTTGGAAAAGAGTTTAGCAGTTTGTTATAAAACTAAACAGTTTTACCACATGGCCCAGAAGACACACTCCTTAACATTTACCCAAAGGAGCTAAAAAATTATGTCCACATAAAAATCTACACATAGATGTTTATAGCAGATTTATTCATAATTGTTGGAGGCAACTAAGATGCCCTTCAATAGCTGAATGAATAAAAATGGTACATTAATACAATATAATGTTATTCATATTCAGTGCTGAAATGATGTACGATATCAATCCCAAAAAGACAATGGAGGAATCTTGAATGCATATTACTAAATAAAAAAAGCCAACATGAAAAGGCTACATACTATATTATTCCAACTATATAACATTCTGGAAAAGATCAAATTATGGAGACAGTCAGGGGTTGATGGAGGAGGAACGAATAAATAGTTAGAGCACAGAGGATTTTTAGGAAAGTGAAAATGCTCTGTATGATACTGTAATGATGAAAACATGTCATAATATATTTGTCAAAACCCATAGAATATACGCTGTGAATTCTAATGTGAACTATACACTTTAGGTGATTGTGATGTGTCAGTTCATGTTTGTGAGTTAGTAATGACTGTATTCCTCTGGTGGAGAAAGTTAATAATGGGGGAGGTTAGGCAGGGAGGGGGGTGGGGGTACATGGGAATTTCTGCACTTTCCTCTCAATTTTGCTGTGAACCTGAAACTGCTCTTTGAAAAGTCTTAACTTTTTGGTGCATGTTGCAGGCGGGTACTGGGGATTTTAGCCAGGGAGGCTTTACCACTGAGCTACATTCCCAGTCCTTTAAAATATATATATATATATTGCAGGTGGACACAATACCTTTATTTTATTTATTTGTATGTGGTGCTGAGGATCAAACCCAGGGCCTCACACATGCTAGGCGAGTGCTTTACCACTGAGCCACAACCTCAGCCCTCCCAGTCCATTTTACTTTTTATCTTGAGACAGGGTCTCACTAAGTTGCTGAAGGCCTCACTAGTTTGCTGAGGCTGGCCTTAAACTTGTGCTCCTCCTGCCTTGGCTTCCTGAATCACTTTGATTGTAGGTTGTATCAATGTGATTCTGCAATCTGTATATGGGGTAAAAATGGGAGTTCATAATCCACTTGAATCAAATGTATGAAATATGATATGTCAAGAGCTTTGTAATGTTTTGAACAACTAATAATAAAAAAAGGATATAAAAAAAAAGAATGATTATAGGTTGTACCACTGTGCCTGGCTAAAAAGTCTTAACATTTAAAAAATTAAATAAAATGAAAATGTAACAGAATAAAAGCCCATTTAGCTAAAAAAAGAATATGGAAGTATTGGCAAAATTATCTAAAGAAGTTTACAGAATATATGGTATAGCATACCTGATAAGACCATTGATCTTATCAGGAAGGGGTTTAATATTACTTAATAAACATTGTGCTTCAGGAAAAGTAGCAGCTTTCTCACTGATAAATCTTAAAAGTCTTACAAGTTTATATAGAGCAACTTCTCAAATAAATTTTATTAATTTGAATTTCAGCTGAGCTAAAGTTGACTTCTTTACTATTTAATTCATGGACTAAATATAAAATAATCTAGGAAGGGTCCATTAAAGCAAATAAATAATACAAATAAGAATAAAGACATGGACATGGAAAGGTATGTGTATTTATAAGACAAACATCTTTTAAGTAGTTTAGCACATAAATTGTTAGTACTTAGGTAGATGTTGCTAATTTAAACCTACAAGAATTTTAGAAGAGAAAATAACTTTTTAAATTATCCAGTTCAGCTTTTTAAATTTTGCAGATAAGGAAAATGTAGCTTAGAGAAGTTAAATAAGTTGCCATTGCTTAAGGTAAACAGAAGTCACTAAAAGAACTGAAACTAAAATTCAATTCTCCTAACTTTCTCATTGAATTAGGTGCTTAGAAAAAAAATTTACAGGCTAGTGTAATTGTTGTTATATCAAATGCTAACTTCTACCTGAAACTGCTAGAAGATGTTCTCTATTACTACCTCTACTTGAAAATAATAAATTTTTAAATGTTCTATTTTTAAATATTTTATTATTTATATATTTAAATGTTCTATTATTTATAATTAATTCAAACAAGATCCCTTCCCTTACCCTTTACCTAAATAATACCAATGATTGAGGTTTGACTGCATGTCACAATTGCATGGAATGAGATTAAGGTGTTCTTAAGAATTGACTTTCAGTCAATTTAAATATTGAATGGCAATTATGTGTCAGATGGTATCCTAGGTTCCAGAGATGCAAGGACAAATACAAATAGTTTTATCCTTCAAGGAGCTCTTACAATCTTAGTTTCAAAGTGTGATCGCCTTCTTTTAAAGTTTCCTTCTTTCAAAACAACCACCAAATAAATCCCAACAATTTTATTGCTGAAAATTTCAAAGATGTTCAAATGTGCAAAGACAAGTATAATAAATTTCCATGTACCTATCACTTAGCTTTACTAATTACTAACACACCATCCATCTTATCTCATTGTTATCGACATCTATTTTTCTTCCTATGTTATTTTGAAGCAAATTTTAGACATCACATAATTTCATCTATATATATTTCAAGGATGCATCTCTAAGAGATAAGGGATTTTAAAAAAAAATATATACATGCATAATCATTACATTCCTAAAAGTTAATAATTTCTTAATACCAAACATTTGGTCATTATGAAAATTTCCAAATGCCTCACCTTCATTTTTTTTCTCTTTTCTCCATTTTTAGTGGTGCATTATAATTGTAAATAATGATGGGATTTGTTGTTACATATTTGTACATGCACACAATGTAACAATATAATTTGGCTAATATCACTCCAAGCACTTCCCCCCTCTCCCCATCTCCTACCTCCTAGTCTCTTTCCTCTATCATCTTTGTTTTTAAGATGTAATACCTTTCTAATTGATTCATACAGCCTGTGAAGAAATGGCAAAACTTATCATATGTGCTTGGGTAAAATCTGTAATATGATAAAACAAGTTATACATCCAATGCCATCTCAGTTATATTTCCCAAAAATTAATTCAAAAAATATACTGACACCAAGTTGCAAATATAAAAAAAAATATGGTAGAGATTCATTATCACAAAGCTCTTGTCTGAGCAAATAATTCAGAGACGGGTGATAATTTATCTGGAAGCTATCCCTAATTCAAATCATAAATACAATTTTCTTTCAAATCATCAGGAGATAATGAACTTTAGGCGCAAAAAAATGGTGCCCAAATTCTTCCATGAATTGTTAAGTTTGGTGTCTTATACCATAGAAATTGTGAGTAGAAACATATTTGAATGCTTGTTGGCTGACCTGATAGAGAATCAGAATCAACAAGCTATTCAGGTTATTTGTTCTGCAGGAAAGTAAAAGAAATGTCTATATTTGAGTCTACTATTAAGAAAAGGGGAAACATGCAATATCATAATCAGATCATATATAACATTACTAAAGGTTTATTAAGTGCCTGGCAGTGTTTTACATGTTAACTTATACCCTGGCTTCTCTTCAGATTACATAAATCTTTTGCCTTTTAAATGTGTTAATTCACTATTGAGTAACCACAGCAGCCCTGTGAGGTATATTCTATTATTATTTCCATTTTATAGATGGAGAAACTGAAGCCAAGAAAAGTTAAGAAATTTTCCCAAGGTCCACATTTAATAAATAGCAGAGCCAGGATATGAAACCAGGAAGACTAGCCCTGTATTAATCTTATCTACTACATTACATATCACTTAATGTAAGGTTTTGTATTTAAAATTATTATAATATTTCTAATGGAATCCATCATTTCTATTGAAATAACTTACTTATTTTCAGAACCTGGAGTTTGATTAACTTGTGGAAGAACAAGACGAAACAGACATCTGCATAAAAAGTAATAGAGAAAGGGATTCTTAGGAAACATGTTAAAAAATATATACCAAGTCATTAACCCTGATTACCCCAGGAGGCAGAATTGAGAAGACAGAGAGTAAAGGGGGAGATTAAGCTTATTGTATTTAAAGATCTTTGATTTGTTTTAATGGTTGCAATGAAAATATAACAATTTTTTAATTTTGAAAGTGGAATTTAATAAGATAATTTTAAAATAAAAAATTTTGCTTATCAGAAGTTACTAAATGGTTCCAAGGTTTGTATCACTGTCCAACAACATCTGCTAGGACAGCAGGTATGGTGTACATGTCTTTATATTTTTCATCTTATAAAGGAATCTAAAACTGATCTTCAGGTTCTACATAAAAAATGTTCACTATTCTTTTAAGGGAACTGGAAGCACAATGACAAACTGACAAAACAGTTGTTTGTTTCAAATCTGAAAATGCTCTAAACAATACCACTGTCCTGAATGATTTTAGATATTTACCTGATTGAAGGCATGCAAGTATCTCAACTCCCCTTTTATTTCTGTGACTACTTTTCCCTTTGGAAGTGTGGCCTGAAGTTGGCCAACAGAAAAACCATTCTAGGATCCTTCTGGTTTCCCATTTTTCACACTGGCATTTTCTCAGTCACATTAGTAGTTATCATGTCCCAACCTGCTCTTTTTTTCCCCTCACTATTGTATGTAAAAACTCCCTTTTGACAAACCATTTTCCTTACTAGAAAAAGAGAAGAAGGAAGATCAAGTTCAGTTGTATTTTTTTTGTTGTTGTTATTGTTGTTGTTTTTTTTACTTTGAGTACCTGGGTTAATAGATATAAGAGTTGGCACTGAGTTCATCAGCACTACTTTGTCAGATTATAGATCAAGGGCAAAAGGAGCAAAAGAAATCTTTTCCCCTCCATAGAATGGATTACTTACTTCAAAGCTGTAAGAACTTGTTGTGGGTCTTCTGAATGTTGAGCTAAATATTCCAGGGCTTTTCCTGCTAGAATGGCTTGTCCATTCTAAAAAGAACAGACATAATTTGTTAAATTACAAATCAAAGCAACAGAGAAAAACTGAAAGCATTTCCTCTAAGAAGAGGAACAAGGATGTCTACTCTCACCTCTTTTACTCAATATAGCTCTTGAAAAACTCTAGCCAGAGAAATCAGGTAAGAGAAAAAAATAAAAGAGATACAAATAGGAAAAGAAGAGCTCAAATGATCTCTGTTTGTTGATGACATGTTCCGATATTTAGAAGATCTCAAAAACTCTACCAGATGACTTCTGGAATTGATAAACAAATTAATCAATATATAAGATATAAGGATATCAGATCAACATACACAAATTAATAGCTTTTCTATACTATGCTGAATGTTTTCTTTGATATAAAGGAGGCTGATTCACAGTGGGATAGGGAGAGGGAGCATGGAAGGAAGAAACAAACTCTAGTTAGGGCAGAGGGGTGGCAGGGGATGGGAGGGGGCATGGAGTTAGAAATGTTGGTGGAATGTGATGGACATTATTATCCAAAGTACATGTAGGAAGACATGAATTGGTGTGAATATACTTTGTATACAACCAGAGATTTGAAAAATTGTGCTCTGTATGTGTAATAAGAATTGTAATGCATTCCACTGTCATATATAAATAAAAATTAATTAATTTAAAATTTTTTTTAAAAAAATTAGGAAAACCATGCCATTCACAATAACACACCAAAAAAAAAGCCACTTTGGAATAAATCTAACCGAGGAGGAAAAAGACCTCTACAATGAAAACAATAGAACAATGAGGAAAGAAACTGAAGATTTTAGAAGATGGAAAGAACCTCCCATGCTCTTGGATAGGCAAAATTAGTATTGTCAAAGTGGTTATGCTACCAAGAGTGTTATACCAATGACATTCTTCTCAGAACTAGAAAAAAAAAAAAAACAATTCTAAAATTCATTTGAAGGAATAAGAGACCCAGAATAGCCAAAGCAATTCTAAACAAAGAAAGCAATGCCAGAGATATCACAATACCTAATTTAAAATTATATTACAGAGCTTTAGTAACAAAAACTGCCTGGTAGTGGCACCAAAGCAGACATGAAGGCCAATGGAGCAGAATAAAAGTCACAGAGACAAATCCATATAGATAGAGTCATCTGATACTCAACAAAGGTGCCAAAAAATATATATTGGAGAAAAGAGCCTTTTTAACCAATGGTGCTGGGAAAACTGGATATCCATATGTAGAAGAATGAAACTATATTCTTATCTTTCACCCTGCACAAAAGTCAACTCAAAGTGAATCAAAGACCTAAGAATTAGAGCAGTAAATCTACAACTTCTAGAAGAAAATGTAGGCACAACACTTCACCATATTGGCACAGGCACTGACTTCCTTAACAAGTCTTCTAAAGAGCAAGAAATATAACCGAGAATCAATAAGTGGGACAGCATCAAATTAAATGCTTCTGCCAGCAAAGTAAATAATTAAGAGCAGGAAGAGGAAGCCTATAGAATGGGAAAAGATCTTTGCCACCTGCTCCTCAGACCGAGGATTAATCCAGAATATATAAAGAACTCAAAAGACTTAACACCAAAAATAAGTAAGTAAATAAATAAATAAAGAACTCAGTTAATAAATGGGTAAAAGAAATAAACAGATACTTCTCAAAAGAAGAAATACAAATGGCCAACAGATATGTGAAAAAAATTTCAACATCTCTAGCAATCAGGGAAATGTAAGTCAAAACTACATTGAGATTTCATCTCATTCTAAATAGAATGGCAATTATCAAAAATACAAACAATAACAAATACTGGCAAGCATATGGGGGAAAGATAGACTCATATAGCGTTGATGGAACCACAAATTAGTAAAACTGCTCTGGAAAGCAGGGTGGAGACCCCTCAAAAAAATGAGGAATGGAACCACCATATGACCCAGCTATCCCACTCCATGGTATATAGCCAAAAGATCTAAAATCAGCCAAAAAATCTAAAATCAGATCTAAGATCACCAATATTTATAGTAGTACAATTCACAATAGCCAAGTTATGGAATTAGCTCAGATGTTCATTAACAGATAAATGGATTAAGAAAATATGGGATATATATGCAATAGAGTTTTAACCTCAGCCATAAATAAGAATGAAATTAAGGCATTTACTGGTAAATGAATGGAAGAGGAGGACATCATGTTAAGTGAAATAAGCCAGACCCAGAAAGTCAAGGGTCAAATGTTTTCTCTCATATTCAGAAGTCAAACCAAGATAAGGGGAAAAAGTTGGTGTGTGTGTGTGGGGGAGGGTTCCCATGAAAATAGAAGAGAGATCAGTGGAGTAGAGGATGGGGACTGAGAGAGAGGAAGGAGGGACAGGAAAAAGGAGGAATGGTGGGTATGAAACTGACCCAACTATCCTGTGTACATATACGAATATACCACAGTGAATTTCACCTTTGTGTATTATCTATAATACACTAATTGATTAAAAAAACTCTAAATGAATAGAAGAAAGAGTGTAGAATAGAAGAAAGGAAACAGGTGAGGAAGGAGGGAAGAAAAATGGGAAGTACTAGGAACTGAATTGGAGCAAATTAATTCATGCTTGTATAAGTAGGTAAAAATGAACCCCAATATTTTGTATGAATATAATGCACTAATACATTTTTAAAAATACAGTCAAGTTATCTGCATTATTGCCCATTAAGGGCAAGGGAAAACACATCTGAACCTGTTCATTTTGTGTTCTCAAAAGAGCTATGGCAAGAAGGTCAAATGAAAATACAACTCACTGACAAAAACAATGGTTTCATATTAGCCCCAGAAAATCACAACTGTCTATCCACAAACACAGCCTTGCTAACACTACCTTGAATCCACTTGAACTACTCTTCGTGCTGTTTATCTCTTTTTATTAGGAGTAACCCAGACTGTCAGAGCACCTTCATTTTCAGCATGCTAATCCCTGAAAGGCTGTATATATTCTCTCTTCTTTTTCTCATCTCCCCCCAACACCCCACACCTTCTAATATGCTCTCAGAAATTTAGTCTATTACCAGCAAAATCTCTTATAAAAGCAAACTCTTCTCTGAAAGTCCCCTCCACATTATTGCTATAATAGAAATCTAGGTTTCTATCAAAGAAGCTGCTTCTACTGGAGCCCTATCAAATGGTGCCTGATTTTGCTCTCATTATCCTTCTACCCCTAGGCCTGGAGATGGATTAGGTATCCTTCTCACTTTTTGCTATTATTTTGAAATCATTTTTTTTTCTTTCCTAAAACCCTGACTTTGAATTTCTTGTCACCAGACTATAGTACCCACTATCCCTCATTGTTACTGTGGTCCATCAGATCCTAAGCTATTTCTTCTCATTTCTTGATGGCTTAACTATTGCAGAGTTATTTTCTACACAAACTACTCCTGTCTTATTTTTTTGGCAACTTCAATACATGGACAGGCAATCCTCCTAATATCCTTAGTCTCTTAGCTCCCTACATTCCACTCTGCCAATTACCTCAGTCATTCACTCCTACAGCCATTCCCTAGACCCTGTCATTACTAATAATTGCAGCCCTTTCATACTTTTAGGGCTGGGACTAGGGTGAGTCAGGTGAGGCAAGTGAGGCACCTAGGGTGCAAAGTATAAGGAGGCACTCACTTTCGGTATGATACAAGTACCAAGCCCAGACTTGCTCACCCTGAGAGTGCCCTCTTAAGTTTCATGCCCTAGGTACCTCACTCCCTCGCCCTAGTCTTTCACTCCAGCTTTCAGCATCAGGTATATTCCACTTTCTAATCATTGTCTCTTAACATTTCCAACTCACTTATTTTATTATGCTGACTCCTCAATCCTTACTTGCAGTAAGACCTTCAACTCATTGATGTTACCAACTTTTACCATCCCTCATCCCCTTAAAGTCTTCCTCCATACCAAGTTTAAATTCCATACAACTGAATTATAACCACTCCCTTCATCCTAGATTTTCTTGCTCTTCTTTTGATTCACTGTATTTATCTGGCAAAACCCTCAGTCCAATATTCTACTGATTTTGTCTAGAGGGGTACTAGAGATTGAACCCAGGGGTGCTCTACCATTGAGCTACATCTCTAGTTCTTCATATATTTGGAGACAGGGACTCACTAAGTTACCCATGCTAGCCTCATACTTGTGATCCTCCTGCCTCAGCCTCCTGAGTCTAGGACTAACATGTGCTACCACATCCAGCTATACTGACTTTTGTACTTGCATCCATTCAGCAGAATGTTGCCTAGAAAAAAATAATGCATATACTCGTATTACTTTAAAATGCCTTTTGTGGTGGTTGGGGATGTAGTTCAGTGGTAGAGTGCCTCCCAGTTCAATTCTCAGTTCCACGCACACACACAAGAGCCTTAATGCTACTGGCAAGTATATCACGCTTCCTAGTCATTCACTTTCCTGCTTTCCTAGATGATTAGCTTATACCTTATCATCTTTTCTTGAACCACAAACACTCCTAAGGTCATCACTTGAGACTAGGAGAGGAGAAAAGGAATCAGCAAAGAAGAATGAAAGAGTGACTCATGAGGTAGGAGAAAAACAAGGATAACCACATGGTAATCATGGAAGCCAACTATGTTTCAAAGAGGAAAGAATGATCAACTGTGCTGGCCACTGCAGATTGGTAAAATACAATAAGGACTGATATTTAACCATCAAGATTTACAATACAGAAGTCATTGATGACTTGACAAAAGCACTCTTAGTAGATAAAAGTACTTTTTTCAGTGACAAAAGCCTGACTGAACAAGGCTTAGGAGATCATTGGAAGAACAAGCGTAGGTTACATCTCAGGGAAGTTTTTTTACAAAGAGAAGAAAAGAAATTGGACAGTAGTTGATAAGAGAAGGAAGGCCAAGAGAATCTTTTGGCTTTTGTTTGTTTGAGATGGGATAATTGTATATGTTATATGCTGATGGGAATGAACCAATAAGAAAACAAAAAGTTGACAATGTAAGAGAGAAAAAAGGCAAGAAGCAATGGAAACAAGTGTTTAAGTTGAAAGATTAGCTATAGGAAGGAACATGGATAGTTCATCCATGATGGCAGTGGAGAGGGCAGAATATCTGGTGTGTGAGCAGAGATGGTGGTAGGAATCTGTGCAAGTTCTCTTCTTGGCTGCCTGAGTTTTCAGAACCTAGAATACCCACATCATCTCTTGTGTGAGGAGAGGTGAATTTTGTAAAGAGAATTATTGATAGAAGAGAAAGTAATGTTTTACCTGCTTAAAATCATACTTCTACTACCCTTACCTAGATTCTTATCACCTTAAGACTGGATTATTACCATGGTCTCCTATCCTGCCCATCTCTAATTTCTCTCTACTCAGTTGCCTAGGCATAAGCAAAATTATTTTCTCAAAGCACTACCTTTACATAAATTACCATCAACCATCTTATTGTTTAGAAAATAAAAGCATTATACAATCTGCCCAAAGCTATTTCTTGTCCTTTACTCTATGCTTTTCTATATCATTATCATAATGATATAAGCCACTATTCTATTAGGCACAAGATCTGGAATGCTAGAGAAATCAGCTATTATTCTAACCAAGTATAGTGTATCTAAAGTCAATCACATTCCTTTTTCCATGTCTTGTTTACACCATTACACCCTTAAAAAACCTTTTTCTTACATGAGGCTGAAGGTATGGCTCAGTGGCAAAGCACTTGCTTAGTATGCATGAGGACTTAGGTTTGATCTCAGCACTGCAAAAGAAAAATGTTGTAAACCTAAATGCTATCCTTTTCAAAGTCTAACCTAAGGTTTCCCTCCACTGTAGAGACATTCCAGTTTTCAGTGCTCTATTTCTACTCTGAACTCCAGTAATTTTTAACCTGTATAGTAGTTAGTTGGTCTTTATCCTACATATGGATAGTTTTCTTTTTTTTTTTTCTTTTTTTTTTTTTTTTTNTCAATAACCACTATTCAAAAAAACTAGAGTAAAATATGGACCTAAATTTCATTAATAATGGAGAGCCTAAATACATTTCAGTATATACATAAAATGAAATATACAGAAAAAAGTTAAAATTTGAATGGATGTATTATATTTTATTATGTCTTAAAGGTAAACCAATGCAAGTTAAATATGTGCACTATAGACCTTAAGTAACAAGTGGAAAAACAAAGAACCAGGAATGGTGGTGCACATCAGTAATCCAGTGACTTGGAAGGCCGAGACAGGAGGATCACAAGTTTGAGGCCAGCCTCGGCAATTTAGTGATGCCCTGGGCCACTTAGTGAGACCCTGTCTCAAAATAAAAAATTAAAATGGCTTGGGGATGTTTCTTAGTGATATAGTGCCCCTGGGTTCAATCCCTAGTACCAAAAAAACACAACCAAGTATAATAGCTAATAGGCCAAAAAGGAGATAAATGTAATTACTGTACAGCCAGAGGAATGAGAAGTTGTGTTCCATTTGTGTACAATATGTCAAAATGAATTCTACTGTTAAATAAATAAATATTCATAAAAATTTCACTAATCCAAAAGAAGTCAGAAAAAAGGAAAATGTCAAATAACAACAGATAAAACAAATAGGAGAGAATTGGATGCTAAATTTTAATCTAATCATATTGACAATCGTGTTTGTTACATATAAATGATTTTGTAACCTAATTGAAAGATGGAGATGGTCAAATCAGATTAAAATAAAACTCTTAAATATATGCTACCTACAAGAAACATAAAGACAAAATTTGCTGAAAGGAAGCACAGGCAGCAGTGCAGTGGTGCACACTTGTAATCCCAGTGACTTGGGCAGCTGGGGAAGGAGGATCACAAGTTTGAGGTCAGCCTCATTAATTTTAGCAAGACCCTGTCTAAAAATAAAGTTGTAATTATACTGGGTTCAATCCCCAGTACCAATAAGAAAACAAACAAGATGGGATAATTCATGCTATAGTAAAGACAATCAAAAGAAAGTCGGAGTATCTAATATCAGAAACAGTAGATATCCAAGAAAGAAATAACCAGTGAAAGAAGGTTATTTCAAGATAATAAAGGAATCAATTCATGATGAGCACCTAAAGTTAAATATTTATGTACCAAATAACAAAATATCATAATATAAGAAGCAAAATCTATGGAACTGCAAGGAGAAATTAACAAATCCACATTTATAATCAAAGATTTCAATACCTTCTCTCAATAATTGGTAGAACAAGTAAACAGAAAATCAGCAATCAAGTTGACCTGACTGACATTTTTATAATACTTAGCCAAACACCAACCAGTGCCAATTTTTTCCAGTGCCAATTTTTTCCAATTTGCCAGGAAAGACAATATGCTGGGCCACAGAACAAGTCACAATATATTTCAAAGAATTTAAGTCATATAAGGTTTGATCTTTTACTATAATGGAATTAAATTGAAAATCAATAACACTCTCAAGAAAATCTGAAAAATATTTGGAAAATAAATATTTCTAAATAATCCCATGTGATTTAAAAAGGAATCAAAAGTTAATATGGAAAATATTTTACCTGAATTAAAATAAAAACACATAAAACTTGCAGATTGTCATTAAAATGGTAATTAGAAGATGATTTATTATCATTATTCACAGAAAACATGATTGTTTATGTAAAAAATCTAATGGAATTCACAAGAAAGCTATTGGAACTAACTAATGAGTTTATAAAATTTGTAAGATATGAGGCTAGGGTTGTGGCTCAGTGGTAGAGCACTTGCCTGGTATGTGTGAGGCACTGGGTTTGATCCTCAGTACCACATAAAAATAAGTAAAGATATTGTGCCCATCTACAACTAAAAAAATATTTTTTTAAAAAAGTTGTAAGATACAAGGTCAATACAAAAAACATTTGCGTGTCTATATATTAACAGTAAGTAGTCAGAAATTGAAGTTTTTAAAAAAGTCATTTAAAATAGTATAAAACATGGTATACTTAGGTATAAATCTGATAAAAAGATGCCCAAGATTATACACTTAAAAGCAGAAAAAATTATTTCAAGAAATTAAGAAAGACCTAAATAAATGGAGGCAATTGTTTAAACAATTCAATAACTAAGTGCAAACAAATGAATTTCAATCCATACCTGGAATCAAATACTTGTTCATGAGTTGAAAGACTCAATAATGTTAAGATGTTGAGCTGGAAGTATGGCTTAGTGGTAGAGCATTTGGCTAGCACTCATGAAACCCTGGGTTTGATTCTCAGCATTGTAATAATAATAATAATAATAATAATAATAATAATAATAAGTCTGATCTACAATTCAACACAATCACAATAAAAATTCACTTGTGCCAGGTGAGGTGGTACAGACCTATAATCCAGTGACTAGGGAGGCTGAGGCAGGAAGATCATAAGTTTGAGGCCAGCCTCAGCAACTTAGTGAAGTCCTAAGCAACTTAGTGAGACCTTGTCACAAAATAAAAAATAAAAAGGGCTGGGGATGTTGCTCAGTGATTAAGCACCCCTGGATTCTATCCCCAGTACCAAAAAATTCACTTGTGTAAAAATTGGAAAACTCATATGGATATACAAAAGATTTGAAACAGTCAAAACAATTTAAGAGAGAACAAAGTTGGAGGACTAACACTCCATAATTCTATATTTATTACGTAGCTAGAATAACTAAGACAGAGTAGAAATGATGTAAAGACATTTAATAAATGATGTCTTTATTTTATACAACAAAAGAAAGAATTCAGAAAGAGATCCATACAATGGCAATTCAATTAAGGAAACATTGCTTCTTTAAAAAATTATGCTGGAACAATTCAATAACTAAGTGTAAACAAATGAACTTCAATCCACACCTGGAATCAAATACAAATATTAACTCAAAATGGATCACAGCCCTAAAAATAAAAACCCTAAAACAAAATGTTGTAGAAAATATTTTTGTGACCTTGGATTAAGCAAAGATTTCTTAGCTACAGCATCAAAAGGACAATCTATAGAAGAAGAAAAAAGATAAATTAGACATTGTCAAACTTGCCAATTTCTTCTCATAAAAGAAAATATGCAGAAAGAAAAAAAGAAAAAAATTGCAAAATACACAACTGATAATGAACTTGTGTACACCAGATATCAGCGAGATGGTGGCATAGGAATTGTTAGTACTTACTGCTCACAAAATACATGAATTTGAACAACTATGTATGTATGAATATACCTTCACAAGAGCTAAGGAAACCAAATAAGAGATTAGTCCACCTGGGTGAAGCATAAAAATAAGGTGCACTGAGGAGAATAAAAGGATAGTTTTTAATTACCCTTATCACCCCTCCTCCAACCCCAGGCCAAACAACAGAGAGAGAAACCCTCTGCTTGAGGGAAAGAGAAAGAAGAGAGTGCAGACTCCAACACTGGGGCACCAGTAATACTTAGCACCAGAGAGAGCCCCATACCTCCAGATTCCAAGCTGTATTCCATATTCCTAGGTTCCAGATCTGCCCGAAGGACTTGGTCTTTAGGACTGTTCCATAGGCAGGAGCCCCTAGATGTCTAGAATAGACTCAGTGTGAGGCCAGTCTTTTTGGTCCCAGGCTTTGGGCCTGCCCTGGTACCACCACAGTCCTCACAAACTCAGACTTTAGGCCAGTCCTATAGATTCAGTTTCTAGGTCCCCTCCTAGGACCAGGCTGGCCCCTGTGGTCCTGGGACTTGGATTACCCCCAGGCTGGCCCCCACTGCCCCAGGCTTCAGGTCTGCCCAGCAGTAGAATAGCCCCACAGCCCCAGTACCCAGATACCCAGACTCTAGGCTGGCCCCCATGGATATAGGGTTCTAGGCCCACACAGTATAAGGCCAGCCCTATCATTAGATTTGTACTCCTGGTCTAAAGAATCAGGCTCCAGGCCTGCCAAGTGCCAGGCTGGTCCTGTGGCCCAACCCTCCAAACCAGAACTTGTAATATTACTTTTCAAGTTGGCCCCTGCATCCCCATATTTTAGCAGACTCAGAATCTAAGGCCATTCCAGTAGATTTCAGAGTTGGGCTAGACCCCAGGGACCAAATTTCCAGGAATGTCCTTGTATAGTTAGATTACAGAACAACCTTTTCAGCTCCTGGACCCTATCTGACCCTCAGGGACCCAGTCTTCAGTCCAGTACCCATGCACCTATGCCTAGTGCAGATTCCAAAGACCCAAACTCTGGATGGGCTGACTGGTGAAAGACATTTCTAGACAAGTAAATCTGCAAATACTATAATAATTCCCTACTTCTTCAAATGTGCAGACAACAATGCAAGTCACAAATATCAAGAACAATCATAGAAACATTATGTCACCCAGAAAATAAAATAAATAACCAGAAAAGGGCCCTAAGAAATGGAGATTTGTACTATGCATGGTGGCACATACCTGTAGTCCCAGAATTCAGGAGGCTAAAGTAGGAGGATCACTCAAACCCAAGAGTTGGAGACCAGTCTTGGTAAAATAATAAGACCACATTTCAAAAAGATGGATATTTGTTGACTGCCTAACAAATAATTCAAAATAATGGTTTTAAAGGAAGTTTAGTAAACTTCAAGATAATAGAGAAATAAAAAATCAAAATTGGGAAAAATGGAGGATGCAAATAAGAAATATTCTGAGTCTCTTATTCTTCCACATGAATTTTAGAACTGTTTTTTTTTTCTTTTGGTTCTGGGGATTGAACCTGGGGCATTTTACACTGAGCTACATCCCAGCCCTTTAAAAAAAAAATATTTTGAGACCGGGTCTTGCTAAGTTGTTTAGGGCCCTACTAAATTGCTGAGGCTGGCTTTGAACTTGCAATCCTCCTATCTCAGCCTCCAAAGCTACTGGGATTACAGGCATGTGCCACTCTACCTGGCTAGAATTGTTTTTTTCTAGTTCTGTGAAGAGTGTCACTGGTGTTAAAAAAAACTGAGAGCTGAAAAATGCAATAAAGAGCATAAAATGGTCAAGTAGAAGAAAGATTATATAAACTTAAAAGACAGGTTATTTAATAACAGGTAGTCAGAGGAGAAAGAAAAAGGAATGGAAAGGAATAAAAAAAGCTTGTGGGACTTATGGGACATCATCAAAAGAACAAGTATTCACATATAGCAGTAGATGTTAAAGTGATAAAAGAGTTAGAAAACTTATTTAAAGAAAGAGTCCCAGAAAACTCAATAAATCTTGGTAATTATATAAATATCCAAGTAGAAAAGGTAAGAGATCTAGCCAGGAGTAGGTATACACAACTGTAATCCCAGCAACTTGGGAGGATTAGGCAGAAGAATTTCAACTTAGAGGCCAGCTTCAGCAACTTAGTGAGGCTCTAAAGAACTTAGTGAGACCCTGTCTCAAAATATAAAAAATAAAAAGGACTGGAGCAAGGGGCTGGGGTTGTGACTCAATGGTAGAGTGCTAGCCTAGCACTGGGTTCAATCCTCAGCACCACATAAAAAAAAATAAAACAAAAAGTATTTTTTAAAAATTAAAAAAAAAAAAAAAAACAGGGCTGGAGGCAGTGGCTTGGAGGCTGAAGCAGGAGGATTACGAGTTCAAAGCCAGCCTTAGCAATTTAGCGAAGCCCTAGGTAATTCAGTGAGACTCTAAATAAAATATAAAAAAAAGAGCTTAGGATGTAGCTCAGTGGTTAGGCATCCCTGGGTTCAATCTCTGTACAAAAACAAACCAACAAACAAAAAACTAGGCTTAGTAGCATGTGAGGCACTAAGAACTTAAGTTAAAATTTAGAGCATAAAATTTTCATTTCAGATCCCCTCATTCCCTTTATGGTGTTTATCTTTGTTATTTTCTGCCCTCATACCCAGAAACAATAGAGAACAGGGGGTAGCGGGAGATGACATAAAATGTAACTGAAATTGTGGGTATGTAAGGGAAAGAAAAGTCAACACTTTTTATTTTTATGTTTGGTGATAGATTTTCAAATTTCTTGTTGGTTCTTTAAATGAGAGATATTAGAGCTTTTAAAAATTTTTGTTCTGCAAATTGACCAAATTATATTGTTATATTATATGCATGTACAAATATGTAACAAAGAATCCCACTATTGTATATAATTATAATGCACCATTAAATGTTTTAATTTCATGAAAAAGTAAAGTGTGACCATCATGTGAATCTTTTTAAAAATATGTCAGTGTTACTTAAAAATCATCTATTATTAAATTGCCTTTGGTGCAAGATTAGGATACGTACTCCATGAAATATATGTCAAAACTGAATAGTCGAAATTGATGTACATTTCTTTATGACAGTTTAGTGAACATTATTTTATGGTCTGAAAAAAAGTTAACACATTAGTTGTTATCGATTTGTACACTATAGTCAAAATATTACACTTGAGTAAATTTATTATAGTGTTGAGAAATACAGATTTACAAAATTTAATCTACTGTGTCTGAAGATTCTGTGCCCTATCATTGGCTTCATCATCTGACACTCCATCCTCAGCACCACTTATATAAGATGTGTTAACCATTAGTTACGCAGTGCTCTAAACCAACCATGCAACTTGGCTTATGGAAATATACTGACAATGCATGTGCTCTGAGAATACTAGACTTATAACTTATAGTGCACGAGAACACAAATGCTTATCCCTATGCCAATGGTGAGTACATTGCTGCTCTGTTTACCATTTATGTGGCCTGACAAACAGAATTATATCATATGATGATTACACAATGAAAAGTTATACAGGGTGTCGTGATTAGGTGATAGTTATGTGGCGAAATGTGTTAAGACTACAACAAGACATAAACAGTCAAAAATCAAATTTCAGAGAGGATCCTGAAAGCAGCAACAGAAAAGAAGCACATAATATATAAGGGAGTGCCAATAAGGCTATCGGTATCTTCTCAGAAGAAACCTTACAGGCAAGGAAAGAGTGAGATCAAAAGTACAGATGTAGGGCTGGAGTTGTAGCTCACTGGTAGAGCACTTGCCTAGCACATGTGAGGCATTGGTTCGATCCTCAGCACCACATAAAAAAATAAATAAATAAAATAAAGGTTTATGTCCATATACAACAAAATAAAAAATAAGAAAAGTAAGTACAGATAAAAAAAAAGGCTACCAAACAGGAATACTTTTTCTAACACAGTTCCCCTTGAGAAATGAAGGGAAGATAAAAACTTGCCCAGACAAACAAAAGCTAAAGGAGTTCATCAACACCAGACCTGTCTTACTAGAAATGCTGAAGGGAATTTTTTAAGCTGAAGGAAAAAAGTACTGATTAGTAACACAAAATCATATCAAAGGAAAAAACTTACTAGCAAAAGTAAGTAGGAAATCAAACTCAGAATACTCTTAGGGTGGGGCTGGGGTTGTAGCTCAGGGGTAGAGTACTCGCCTAGCATGTGCAAGGCCCTGGGTTCGATCCTCAGCACCACATAAAAATAAATAAAATAAGGGTAATGTGTCCAACTACAAATAAAAAATAAATATTTAAAAAAAAGAATACTCTTAGGTATGCAACTCACTTGTACCTTTAATATGAAGGTTAAAAAGAAATTCATTTAAGTAATAATAGATACAATATTTTAGAGGATACACAGTATAAAAAGATAAAAGTTATGATGTTCAAAACAAAAAAATGTGTGAGCAGAACAGGTAGAAGGGGGCTGGGGATATAGCTCAGTTGATAGAGTGCTTGTCTTGCATGCACAATACCCTGGGTTCAATCCCCAGTACCATAAAAAAACAAACAAACAAACAAAAAAAAAAAACACCAGAACAGGTAGAAAAAGTATATCAATTTTTAAAAACACAATCCGTTAATGCAACTCATTATCAGCTTAAAATAAGCCTCATGACAGCCACAAAGACAAACTCTATAATTAATAAACAAAGAATAAAAAGTAATGAGAGAATACTGCCACGGAATATAACCTAATCCCAAGGGAAGCTAGGAAGAGAGGGAAAAAAAACCAAAAAGGAATTAAAGAAATGGTAGTATTAAATCCTTACATATCAAAAATTATCTTGCTTCTAGATGGAAAACGGGGGGGGGGTGTCCCATAAATAGAAGAGAGATCAATGGAGGAGGGGAACGGAATTGAGAGGGAGGGAGAAGGGACAGGAAAAGGACAGAATGGTGGTGTGAAACTAACCAAACTATATTGTGTACAAATATAAATATACAACAGTGAATTTTACCTTCATGTACATCTATAATGCACTAATAAAAAACTATAAATAGAAGGAAGATCAGTAAAGTTGGGGATGGAGAATGGGGGAGGGAGGAGAAAGGGGAAGTATTGGAGACTGAAGTGGAACAAATTATATTCCATGTATGTATGATTATGTCAAAATGAACCCCAATATTATGTATAATTATAATGCACTAATCAAAACATAAGTGAAAAGAATCAAAATGTGCCCTGAAAACCTTCCTTCTCTGAGGACAATTCTTGGCTGATACATGTTTTTACTATAATTTTCTTCCCCCACAGCTTTTAAAGCTTTTGGAATAGGTTGGTTCAAATGACAAAAAACACAAAAAACATACAGTGACAAGACTTTTCCCCAATTCTTGTCCCACATCTGCCCACTTCAGATTCCCTCCATAGATATTCAGTGTTCTTTAACTTCTGCATGACCTTCCATGGTTTCTTTTTGTATTATTGTATTATTTTTCATAGGAAAGACAGAACATATATTTAATTCCATTATTTCAAAAATAATGTGGCTTTCTGTTATAGATTATTTATTCTTTGAGGATTTTCAATTCTTTGCATTATCAAATATAACTCATAAATAATATTTATACCTCTGTCAGAGTTGCTTTCCAAGACTGCAATCTTGAACATATAAAATTGAGTGAAAACATTTGTAGGATCCTGTCTTTCAGCTTTCATCACTGCCTCTTTGGCCTGAAATAAAGAAACATTGGATCTATTTTATAAAACCAATAAGGAAGTCCTTACCATATTTTACAAGTATCATTAAAACATTTAAAATGGCTAAGGGATACTCATAATGAAAAGATAGGAACTGCTCTCTTAAAAATGCTAAAGAAACAATGAATTCTGCTTCTGGAAATAGAGTGAGTTAGCCATGTCAGACCAACCCTCCTTTTAAAAACAACCCAAAATGTTGGATAACATATTTAAAATTATTTTTCAGAAATATACAAAAAACTGACAAGATAGTAAAGGAATTACCGAGCAAAGAAAAACTAAGGAAAAGTGAGGTCCCTCAGAAGTAAACAGAGAAGTGAAGCCACTTTTATCTGGTAGGCATTTGCAAATCTGGACAAATGTTCTGTAGCTTTGATGGATCTCATTAAGATAGGAAGTAGACATCAAGGCTCATGGGATCACACTCTTAGACTAGGCTAAATCAGAAGTAAACTTGTTCTCAATCATATCCACCCCCCAGGGGGGACTGCAAAGAAGTTTACCTTGGTGGAGGCAAACAGAACATAGGGGGAAATAATCTCTGAGGTGTAACATAAGTATATTCATTTATTGATAGCCCCAAACTACATTACACAGAGGGTTAAAACATCTAAAGGTTATAGGCTGGTATTTAGGCTGGTCCCAAACCTATGGCTTTGTGCATGCTGTGCAAGCACTTTACCTCTGATCTATACCCCCAACCAATTCAATATTATTGAGCACTACAATGAAATGAGCTGGGCTGGGGTTGTGGCTCAGTGGCAGAGCACTTGCCTGGCATGTGTGAAACCCTGGGTTCAATCCTCAGCACCACATATAAATAAATAAAACAAAAGATCCATTGACAACTAAAATTTTTTAAAATTAAATTAATTAATTAATTAATTAATTAAGGGTATTTATAAATGCTTCCCATATTTTACAAAAATATTTTAAAAAGAAGAAATGAGCTATTATAACATGAAAAGACAATAGGAATCTTAAATGAATATACATTAAATACTGTCAAGAGAAAGAAACCAATCTCAAAAGGCTTCATACTACATGATTCCAATTATGTAATACTCTGGAAAAGGCAAAACTACATGGATAGTTAAAAAAAATCAGTTGTTTTCAGGAGGTCAGTAGGAGGGAAAAATGAATGAATAAGTGAAGTACAAGGGATTGAAACTATTCTGCATGATAACAAGTATGTCAAATGTGTCGAAAGGACTCTCTGTACTTCTCACTCAAGTTTTCTGTAAACCAAAAACAACTCTAAAAGTAAACATCAATTTTAAAAAATCAATAGCAAGAAAGGAGAGAAAAAGAGACAGAAATGACAAATAGAAGAATTAAATTAAGGGCTGGGGTTGTGGTTCAATGCTAGAGTGCTTGCCTAGCAAGTGTGAGGCACTGGATTAAATCCCCAGCACCACATAAACAAATTAAATAAGCAAAATAAAGGTATAAAGGTATTGTGTCCATCTACAACTAAAAAATATTTTTCAAAAAAGTATTAAATTAAGATGTGGACATAAACTCAATTATATCAATATATTAAATTTTTTAAAATTAAATGTCCAGTGGAAAAACAAAAACTCTCAAAATGGATTAAAAAATCTAACTATTGGATATTAAAAATATCTAACTATTTTCTGTTTATAAATAGCATGTCTAATATATAATGGTACAGAAAAAATCCAAACGGGTTCAAAGTAAAAGGATTAAAGTAGATATACTGAGAAAATATTAACCAAAGAAAGCACGCACACGCACACACATATTTTTGCAGTGCTGGATTCGTGCATACTAGGCAAGCACTCTAACACTGAGCTAAATATTTAGCTTTAATGTGGACATATTAATGTCAGATAAAAATGACTTTAAGGCAAAAATACAAGATATAAAAAGCCCATTTTATGCTAATAAAACTTCAACGAATAGAAATATATTACAATTCTAATTTTGTACACACATAGAGCCTCTAATACATAAAGCAAAAACTATCAAATTAGATGATGAAATAGGCAAACTTACAATCTTTATAGGACATTTTAATACCTCATCTCAGTGCTTAACAAAGTATGCAAAATATAGGTTTGAGTACAGAATATTAAAATAAAATAAACATGAGGCTGGGGTTGTGGCTCAGAGGTAGAGTGCTCTCCTCAGCACTACATAAAAATAATTAAAATAAAATAAAGGTATTGTGTCCAACTACAACTAAAAAATAAACATTTTAAAAAAATTAACAACAAACTGAATGTAAATTTATATGTATGTGAATTTACATATATGTACACACATCCCCCCAAAACTGCAGAAAATACATTTCTTTTAAACATATGCAGATTATTTATGAAAATTGACCATATATCTTTCTACAAAGCATATCTCAACCTATTTCAAAGTCTGAAATCAATTATAATGCAATTAAGCTAGAAATCAATTACTAAAAGCAATTACTAAATTGATGCCAAGAAAATCCTTGCATGTTTCAAAATTCAGAAATAAGATTTTTACATAATTAACAGGTCAAAGAAAATTATAAAGGAAATTGGAAAATATTTTGAATTGTATAATATAATTTTAATTGTATAATAAAATACTGTAGAATGAATAGGAGATATACTATGTATGCATGTGTGTAAGAGATTTATTCTTGGAACTGGCTCACATGATTATGGAGGTTGAGAAATCCCACAATATGCTATGTGCAAGCTAGAGTACCAGGAAAGCCAGTGGTATAATTAAGTTGGAGTCCACAGGCCTGAGAACTGAGTTCCTATGTCTGAGGGGTGGAAAAGATGGAGAAAGCAAATTCCTCCTTCGTTCATCTTTTTGTTCCCTGAACCTTGAATGAATTGGGTGATGTCCATCACATTGATAAGGGTGAATCTTCTTTACATAGTCTGATTTAAAAGCTAATCTCTACTAGAAACACCCTCACAGACACATGCAGAAATAATGTTTTTACCAGCTATCTGAGCATTGTTAATCCAGTCAAGTTGACACATAAAATTATCCATTACACAATATATTAAAATTTGTGGACTAGGCATGACAGATATCCAGGGAGGTTGGTAACATAGTAATTCTTTTCTTGACAGTGGTTATATAGGTTTGTTCACTTTCTGATAATTCAACAGGCTTTATACCGACAATATGTGTACTGTTTTACTCTGTAGATGCTATATATAAATTAAAAATTACTTAAAATATTGTGGCTATAGCTAAAGCAACAATTTTAAGAAAATGTATTAAATGTTACATGATAAATATATTTTAAGGTTGTAAATTTAAAAGCTAAAAATTATCTTGAGAAATTATAAAAAGAACTGCAATTAAATCTAAAGAATGTATACAAAAGAAAACAATAATGATACTAACAAGTTGCTGAAATATAAAGCAAACATACATAGAAAGGACCCACAAAGCCAAAACCTTGTTCTTACAAAAAAACAAACTGGAAAAATCTCTGGTAAGACAAGCAAGGAATAAAAAAGAGAGAAGGGAAATTAAAGATATAAGAGGGTATCTGAACAACTTTATGCCAATGAAGTTGAAAATTTAGACAACATAAATACAATCCTAGAAAATATAATTTACTAAGCTGAATAAACAAGAACTAGAAATATCTGAATAGTCCTGTAACTAATAATCTATGCTTGGTCACATCAGTGCACTAGTTCAAGTAAAACTGAATCCAATTCTTCTGATGACCTCCACAGGAATGATGGATTGCTGTATACTCTGACTAACCCTTTCCCTCCCCAGGGAGAAGTGAGGAACTAAGGTTATTTTGTCTATTTGCTTTATGCTGAACCAAGTGGGGGTAGGCATATCATGACTACAAACCAAAATCTCAATCTCTTTTTGCATTTGTCCCTACTTGGCTAGATTATGCCAGACCCCATCAGTACTCTGAGATAGACAAGTGAAAAGTCATGGTGTTGAATGACTGCACCAACACTTTTCTTTCTTAGGGAGAAGGAGGCAACTGGGAGTTTGTATGCTCACTCCATGCTGAGGCAGGGGGACGAACTTGGTATCTACAAGCCCAAGCCACCATCTCAGTACTCTCCTGGCTGAATAGATTATGATGGACCCTTCAAAACACTTAAGACTAAAGAGACAGATGCCAGTACTATGGGTAGCCCCAGAGACACAAAGATAGGCTCCTTCCTTCCAAGCAGAAGCTGAGAACTAGGATTTTTTTTTTCAATACATTTATTTATTTATATGTGGTGCTGAGACTGAAACCCAGTGCCTCACATATGCTAGGCAAGTGCTCTACCACTAAGCCACAACCCCAGCCCAGAACTAGGATTTTTATTTGTTCATTTTGGGTTAAAAAGGGCAGAAGAGCTATACTGTCTACCAGTCAAAGTTGTCATCTCCTTTCTCCTCCTAGCAGCTAGGCTGTGTTCATCCACTGAGAACTCTAATGCTGACAAGAAAGAAGTCATTCCTCCTGTGAACACTGTGGGAAAATTTGGGCTTCTACATGCATGGACCAACTTTTTCCCTCCCATTGCTGATGCTAGGAGTTAGAACATATCTTCCTGATCATATGGCACTTTGCCAGGGGTAGGGATTCTGGTAGAAAGGGTTTCCTGAATATTCCTATTAGCTTTGTCAAGTCTGGTTTTGCATTTTCCCAGAACACAGGAGCCTTTTCATCAGATGCTGAGTTTCTCAAAAGAGGAATTTGTCCATGAATGGTTGAATCAGTGTGTTTGTTGGGGAAAGGAGTGTTCTACTCTATCATCTTGTTGACATCACTTCCCAAACAGTTTCACATTTTAGGAGAGAAATAGTTCCAAGTTTAACAAACTTTTCTAGACAATACAAAAAGAAAGTGACAGTCTACAATTTATTTTATGAAGTCAACATAACCTTATAAGAAAATCCATCAAAGAAAAAATGGAAAAGAAAAATTAGAAATTAATTTTACTCATGAGAACAGATGTAAATATCCTCAACAAAACATACCAAGTAAAATAGGAAAATATTTTTCCCCCAGGAATACAAGGTTGGTATAAATCCTCCCCCAAATGAATCAATATAATTCAACATATTAAAGGAGAAAAAAATCACACAATCACCTCAATAAGAGAGAGAGAAGGTGGGCGAGGAGAAGGAGAAGCAGGCAACTGTGGGTTTGTGTGCTCACTCCATGCTGAAGCATGGGGAGGAACTTGGTATTTACAAGCCCAAGCCACCATCTCAGTACTCTCCTGGCTGAATAGATTATGCTGGACCCTTCAAAACTCTAAGACTAAAGAGACAGATGCCAGTACTATGGGCAGCCCCAGAGACACAAAGATAGGCTCTTCCTTCCAAGCAGAGAGAAAGAGAGAGGAGGAGAGGGAGAGGGAGAAGGAGAAAGGGGGAGAGGGAGAGGGAGAGGGAGAAAGGGGGAGAGGGAGAGAGAAATCTCTTAAAATATGAACCATGGAGAAGGACTTCCTGAACCAGATGGGACTATATCTGTATTGGGGGTAAGTAATATCCTCCCAAAATTCATGCCAGCATGTAACCTCCAAATGGGACCCAATTTAGAAATCATTTTTGTAGAAATGATCAAGATAATATGAGGTAATTTTGGTGAGATGGGCCTTAATCCAACAACTTGATATCCTCTTAAGAAGGGGAAAATTTGGACATAGAAAGAAATAAGAGAAAACTATGTGAAGACAGAAGATAAAGAAGTACACAGTCATGTCATGATAAGCAGAATTTGGAGTGATGATTCTATAAGCCAAAAGAAATAAAGAACTATAGGCAAACATTAGAAATTAGGAAGAGGTAATATAGGGTCTGCCTTCAGAGAAAGCAGGGCCTTATCAACACCTTGATCTTGGACTTGTAAGCTCCAAGAAATATGAGAATATATTTTTATTGTTTTAAGCCACCCAGTCTGTGGCACTTTTTTATAGAAACCCTAGGATACTAATAAAAAACAAAAACACCCTAAAGGAAACATCATACTTACTGGTAATTTACAGTAACTTTTCCATTTAGATCAGGAATGCCACCTTTTTTGTTTTTCTTTTGGTACTAGAGATTGAAACTAGGGGTGCTTGACTACTGAACCACATCCCTAGTCCATTTTATTTTTTTATTTTGAGACAAGCTCCCTCTAAGCTGCTTAGGGTTTCACTAAGTTGCTGAGGCCAGTCTTGAATTTGTGATCCTCCTGCCTCAGTCTCCCAAATTGCAGGGATTACCGATGTGCACCACCACACCTGGCAAGTTGCCTTTTTTTTAAACATGGCCAAATCAAATGAAAAACAAAAATGAAAAAACAAAAAAGGATTTCTGCAAAGTTTATAATATTTTCCAAAACTTCACCTCATTATAAAAGTTAAGGAAAATAATTTCTACTAAAATGAGAAATAGTAAAGCATCAATATAAATACTCTAAAATTTCTTTTAAGAAAAAAAGAGAGTAAGCAGCAGGAAAACATCCCTATAGAAAAGAAAGCATGTCAGACAAATATGCCTACAAAACAAGTTAAATCTCTAACAAACTATTTCAAAATAAGCTAAATGACATTAAGTAAATGATACCAGATATGAAAACTCAAAATAAATCAGAATTAGAAAAAAAAACTAAGAAATAAGGTGCTAAAACTAAGGAAACTATTAGAAATAAAAGAAATAATTCATATCAGAGATAAAGACTAACAAGAAAGAACTGAAAAATTGATAAAATACAGTCAAAAGTACCACAATAGATATATTTTTATTGTTTTAAGCCACCCAGTCTATGGCACTTTTTTACAGAAGGCAAATAGAAGGCAAAAAGAAAAAAAATTAAAATTAAGAAGAAATGAAGATAATGTAGGTTTTACTACATCAAAGACAGACATGATGTCAGGTGCAGTGGCATAAGCCTATAATTCCAATGGCTCAGGAGGCTGAGGCAGGAGGATCACAAGTTCAAAGCCAGTCTCAGCAAAAGCAAGGCACAAAAGCAAGGCACTCAGTGAGACCCTGTCCCTAAATAAAATACAAAATAGGGCTGAGGATGTGGCTCAGTGGCCAAGTGCCCCTGAATTCAATCCCTGGTACCCCCTCCAAAAAAATAAAACAAAAAAAAGAAATGAAGATACCTAAAGTGATTTACTGATTCAATGCATCTATATGAAAATCTCAAGGCCTTTTTTTTCCCCTAAAAAAGCCAAAGCTAAACTTAATGTGAAATCTCAAGGGACCCAAAGTAACCAAGAACAATCTTAAAAAGAACAAAGTTTTAATACATTTGCTGATTTAGATAGTTGTCAGGGACTAGAAGGAAATTCTCCTTCAAAGATTAGCCTGACAGCCCCCTGGGAGACATCCTGCCTGGGAGGCATCCTGCAGCCACCTATCTCCCTGGAACATCCTGCGGTTATCAGGATCATCAGACATCTTGCACCTGGCAGTTTTACCACCCACATCCAGCAGTTGTTGATTAGAGAGCTTCCCCATCCCCAGCATATAAATACCCCTGTGTGAACAATAAAAGTTTGCAGCTTGATCAGACACCTGTCTTGCTGTCACCTTTCCTGTCTCTTGTCCCTTCATTCCTCCCCATCTAGGTTTGCTGCCCACGTTGATGTGTTCTGCCGGATGGGACAGATAGTTACAAATCCATAGTAATAAAAACAGTATATTACTGGATAAGAACAGACATATAAAGCAATGGAATATAATAAAGATCCCAGAAGTAAACCCTTATATATGGTGAAATAATTTTCAACCCCGATGCCCAGACCACACATTGGGAAAAGAATAATCTGCTCAACAAAGGTGTTATAGAAACAGGATATCCATATTCCATATGGATCCTTACATCTTAACATCACATACAAAAATTGACACAAAATGAATCAAAGAACTAAACATAAGACCCATAACTATATATCTCCTAGAAGAAAGTATAGGGGGAAACCTTTAGGACATCATATTTGGCAATAATTTCTTGGATACCACACAAAAACCACAGGCAAAGTAGGAAAAAAAAAACAGAATTCATCAAAATAATAAAAAAAACTTGTGTGTTTCAGAAGACACTATGAAGAAAAAGACAATTCACAGAAAGGTAGAAAATATTTTTAAATCATATATGGATATGGGTTTAATATCAGGAAAAAATACTTCCTACAAGTAAAAAACTATAAAATAATCCAATTTTAAATGCACAAGGATTTGAATAGACTTTTCTCCTAAGAAGATACAGATAGTCAATAAGCATGTGAGCAGATACTCAACATCACAAATGATTAGGGAAATACAAGTCAAAAACAGAGTAAGAGACAATTTCATAGCTATTTGGATGGCAAAATAAAAAAAAAACTAGAAAATAGTATGTGTTGACTAGGATGTGGAGAAATTGGAATATATGTGGACTGCAGGTAGAAATGTAAAATGTTATAGCCATTAAGGAAAATGGTGTATGATAGCTGATCAAAATATTACATGTATAATTGCCATATGACCCAAGAATTCTACTCTTAAATATGCAAAAAAAAAAATTTTTTTGAAAGAGGCTTAAACAAGATGGCCACTGTGGCACATGCCTGTAATCCCAGTGGTTCAGGAGGCTAAGGGAGGAGGATCATGAGTTCAAAGTCAGCCTCAGCAATTTAGTGAGGTCCTCAGCAACTTAGTGAGACCCTGTCTCTAAATACAAAAAAAGGATGGGGATGTAGTTAAGTGCCCCTGGGTTCAATTCCTGGTACCAGAAAAACAACAAAAACAAAAAAAACAGAGACTTGAACAGATAATTATATATCCATGTTCAACAATATTAATCATAATAGTCAAAAGGTTGATGCAACCCATCAAGCAGAATGGATAAAGAATATGTGTGTAGGTGAGTGCCAGGCACAGAGGTTGACATTTGTAATCCCAGTGGCTTAGGAGGTTAAGACAGGAGGATCGCAAGTTCAAAGCCAGCCTCAACAACTGTGAGGTGCTAAGCAACTTGGTGAGACCCTGTCTCTAAATAAAATACAAACTAGGGCTGGGGATATGGCTCAGTGGTCGAGTGCCCCTGAGTTCAATCCCTGGTACCGAAAAAAAAAAAAAAAAGAATATGTGTGTGGGTGTGTAGTATTTGAATAAGATTTAGCCTTAAAAATGAATATTAGGGGCAGAGCCGCCCCCCACCCCCCGCACCTGCCAGGTAGGCGGAACGGTGACCACCGGCAGAAAAGGCCCAGTGGCCCGTGGCGGGACAGAGCTTCCAATCACTCCTGC
>NW_026000294.1:1931963-1943993 GCF_001458135.2 Marmota marmota marmota | reverse complement strand
AGTAGAATAAGATATATTATGTGCTTGTATAGTTATATAAAAATGGATTCTACTGTCATGTATAACTCAAAAGAACCAATAAATTAAAAAAAATAAATTACATAGGAAAAAGATACCCAAAGGCATGTACTTGAATGTTCATAGTAGCTTTATTCATAATAGCCTCAAAAACCAAAATATCCATCCACATATGGATGAATAAATTATGATATATCCATACAATGGAATAGTACCCAGCAACAAAAAGGAACAAACTATTGATACATGCAACAACATGAATGACTTCCTAAACCGTGTGAAAGAAGTCAGATCAAAAAAGGAAAAAATGAAGTACCTATTGTATGATTATACTTATATGAAACTCTAGGAAAGACAATTTAAGTTATAGTGATGGAAAGCTTATCAGTCATTGCTTGGGGCTGGGAGTGAAGGTCGGAATTGAGAAGGAGCACAAGAGAAGCTTTTAGGATAAAGAAAGTATTCTATATCTAGAATATGGTAGTGGGTACGTTGGGGTACGCTTAAATTTGTCAAAATCAAGTACCTGTATACTTAAAATGAATGCATTTTTGTATATAAATAATATTTCAATGAAGTTATTTTAGCAAGAATCTACCAATGATTTATATCTCTTTTGTTCTAAAATTCAATAATCTTTAAATTTGATCCTCTAAAAATCTTCAACTATAACAGATGTTATCAAATAATACTATCTTAGGACAACATGGTTAGAGGAGACCTCAAAGTTGTCTTAGTTTTAAAAAAAAATTCTTCTGATATTTGAATCTCCTCTGTAACATTCACACCAAGCAGCCATTCAGTCTCCACTTAAATACTTTCAAGGAGAGCAAATTCATTATATCTTAAGAATATCCAGGCTGGTGATGTAGCTCAGTGGTAGAGCACTTGCCTAGCACATGTGAGGCACTGGGTTCAATCCTCAGCAACACATAATTAATAAATAAAGGTTAAAAAAATAAAAAACAATTTTACTTAAAAAATAATATCCACCTTATTTTTGCATAATTCTAATCACTAGAAAGTGGTTTTTTACATATATTTATTTCATTTTTTGTAGTACTGGAGACTGAACCCATGGGGGTTCTACCACTGAGCTACAGCCCCAGCTTTTTAATTTTTTTTTTTTTAATTTGGGAAGAGTCTTGGTAAATTGCTGAGGCTGGTCTCAAACTTGTAATCCTCCTGCCCCAGCTTCCTGGGTTGCTGGGATTATAGGCATGTGCCCTCACACCCAGCTAGAAAGTGTCTATGATGATCCAAAATCTTACCCCTTGTGGGTCTCACCAGTGGAAATAAATTCAAATATTAGAAGAAAGCTATATGCTTCCCCCAAGTCTTCCATTTTCACCCTTTATACTCCTTTAACTCTTCTTCAAATAAGAAGGGTTTTAGTGTTCTCATCATCTTTGAGTACATTCTTCTTAGCATGTTCAGGTTTTTCAATATGCCTCTTCAAAACTGTTGCCCCTAGTCCAACACTCTACTTTAGATAGGCTCTAACCAAAGTAGAAAAGAGAGTAATTGCCACTTTACTCCCTCTGTGCATTATACAGTCACTCCTCAGAATCTGTGAGAGGTTGGTTCTAATACCAACACACCACCACCAATAGCATACTCCCACCCCATGGACACCA
This sequence comes from Marmota marmota marmota, assembly GCF_001458135.2. Lineage (NCBI taxonomy): Eukaryota > Metazoa > Chordata > Mammalia > Rodentia > Sciuridae > Marmota > Marmota marmota. The sequence continues at coordinate 1,942,338 of NW_026000294.1, read as the reverse complement.
AAATCTGTGAATCCTCAAGTCTCTTACTTATGTATAACCTACCTGCATCCTCGGTGTACTTCAAACCATTCCTAAATTACTTATAATTCCTAATACAATGTAAATAGTTTTTACACAGAGTTGTATAAGAAATAATGACAAAAATACAAGTCTGTATGAGTTTAGTATGCAATTTTTTTTAATCTGCTGTTGGTTGCATCCACAGATGGGGAATCCACAGATATGGAAGACCAACTGCATTTCAATTGATTCAGTCTAATTTGGGAGAATGTTCTTAGTATTATTGGCTTTTGTTGAGCTCACAGAAAGCAAAAAGCCCTGTGCTTTATATGTGCTTCTGTTAAAACCACATTTTATCTATTTTATTCTTGTATAGTTGGTTTGGGGGATACAAGTATAGGATGTTTTGTTGTTTCCTGTTTGTCTTTATCTTGGGCTCATTATTTCAGCCTTCAGAGCTGACACTGTCTTCTAATGTATCAGTTACTGTTTTCAACTTCAGGTCATGTGTATACTCAATCAATATTCATAAAATTCCCTCATCTTCCTATTCCTATTTTAAGACCATGCAGTATTTGACACATGATTGCACATAATATTTTATTACTTTCTAAGTATTTTGTATGTGTAAATCTCAATTCTGCATTAATATCTTAAGCTCATCTGTAGAACAGACCATATCTTCTACTTATTTTAATAGTATCAGACACAGATTAGGCATTCAATAAATACTTGTTGACTTTATTCAAAACCCCAGTTAGGGTATTTGTACATTACGCCTGCATCAAATGAGCCACAATTCACCTTCATCTGATATTTTCTTAAGTGCTTTTTGTTTTACATCCATAAGGATATATTTGTGGGAAATGCAATACATATCTAAGCAATACAAAATAACTTCAAAATCAGTGAGGCTAATACAGTACAAACAGAAGCCACAGTGCCATCTAGTGAGCATCATGTGATTACATTTACTGTTTATATTTACTGATTACATTTAAAGCTCTTTTCAGTCCTATAGTGGAAAGGCATGATTTTTAGAACCGCATATAGTAAATAGAAACAATATGTAATCACCACGTGAAGAATAGTTGTTTCCCCTTCAGGTTGTATAAAAAACAGTCTATAAATAGTCTCAATTTTTATGGATATTGTCGGGAGCCACTCTGAATAGGATCTATGTACACACCTTTAAGTCCTGAGTAAAGAGGTACTGAACATTGCAATGCAATTGGACCTTACCTTCACTAGGATAAGAGAGGTGCAGCTCCAGGAGTGGGTGTTGAATTACACCTACTTGTTTCTTGTAACCCTACCCTTGTCTCATTTGAATGGCTTCTCCCCAATAAAACCTGGGTTCCAGGCGTGCTTTTTCTCTTTCTTGCCTGCCTTGCCCCTGCTTGTGGGAGCTGTGGCTGAGGAGTGGTCACTGAACCCAAAAAGGTACTTTATGTATCTGTGTCTTTATTCAGTCAGCAAAATTCACTTGGAGTGACCCTGATCAGTTTAGTCATGTGTTGCAACAGGATATTGAAAATATTATAGATAATCTGTAGTTTGAATTTTTTTAAATATTTATTTTTTAGTTATAAGTGGACACAATATCTTTATTTCATTTTTATGTGGTGCTGAGGATTGAACCCAGTGCCTCACGTATGGCAGGTGAGCGCTCTACCTCTGAGTCACAACTCCAGCCCCTGTAGTTAGAAATTTTGCTTTAGTTTCATCAATCTATAGTAGTATGAATGCCACCTGTGTACCTAAACTTCAGTTGCAAGCCTGAGGATAGGATTTCTGTACTTAAAGAGTATCCAATTGTACATTACCCTAACTTTACACAATAACCAAAATGATTCATTTATCAATCAACATTAAGGTTTTAAGATCTCATTATATGAAAGTGTGATGCTGGGCACAGTGGTGCATGCCTGTAATCCCAGTGGCTTGGGAGGCTGAGACAGGAGGATAGCAAGTTCAAAGCCAGCCTCAGCAAAAGTGAGGCCCTAAGCAACTCAGTGAGACCCTGTTTCTAAATAAAATACAAATAAGGCTGGGCAAGTGGTCAGTGGTTGAGTGCCCTTGAGTTCAAGTTCAATCCCTAGTACCAAAAAAAAAAGTGTAACAAATTGCTTCTACACTTAGAACCCAAGCTCATTTCATCCTGCTCAAGAACATTCAAGTCTATGACTTGCACCAACCACAAACTTCAAAGTCCTCAAATATAAGAAAATTAGAATATTGGGCTTAAGGTTCTATAAACTCTCCAGAGGTAGAGTTTATGCATATAAAACTACAATATTGTTTGGTTTTGGTGCTGGGGATAGAACCCAGGACCTCATACCTGCTAAACATGCACTTTACCACTAAGTTCCACCTGCAGCCCTACACTATATTGTTTAACATTGTCTCATGTAAAGTATATAAATATTTAGCTTTTTATGTCTTATTATTGAAGATAGTATCAAAGTGAACCAGTATAAAGAACTATACAAATGCTGTAAGCAATAGAAATAACAGGTTCAACATGCATAAAGCCAAGAAAACCAACCATGCCAGATACTGAATTTCTATTGCACCATCCTTTGAACATGCCACCAGGAGGAAACTGCAGAGTGCAGATACCATGCAGTGCAACTTATATTTTTATTTTGTCCATTACTATATCCCCAATGCCAAAACAGTATTAAACTTTGTGTGTGTGTGTGTGTGTGTGTTAGGGGGGTACTGAGGATGAAACCCAGGGTGTTATACAAGTTTGTCAGATATTCTACCACTGAGTATGTCCCCAAGCCCCCAAATGGTTCTGAATATATAGTAGATAGTCAATAAATAATTTTTCAATGATGAAGACTGAAAAAATATAAACAGTACTTTGGGGCTGGAAAGTTTTGCAATGAAAGAAAGGACATGTATAGAACTGAAGTTTGAGGATGATGACTAAGGTTGAAGGAAAGTTGTTTTTTTAAGATATCTTTTTAGTTGTAAATGAACTTTTATTTTATTTATTTACATGCAGTGCAGAGGATCGAACCCGGTGCTTCACTCGTGCTAGGCAAGCAATTTACCACTGAGCTACAACCCTAGCCCGAAGGAAGGTTTCTTAATAAGGAAGATGCCCAAATAATTGTAGCAACAGGGGAAAGGAACAATAGAGGAAGATTAAAAAGATAGGATTGAGACCTGTAGAATAGTTACCAGAGAAAAGTAATTCTTTCTCTGAGACAAGACAGAAGGATGTGTAAAGAGGAGACACACTGATAAACTTCATGTCATTGGATACAAGCTCAGTCAATCACAAACATATTAAAATCTTTTGATAAAACAAAGGAGAAGACAGAGGGGCTCAAGGACAGAAAAATGTTTTGGAATCATTACTGTGGGGAAGATGATAGAAAGTGATCAAGAAGCTAGGCATGGTGTTGCACACTTGTAATCCCAATAACTCAGGAGGCCAAGACAGGAGAATCAAGGTTTGAGGCTAGCCTCAGTGACAACATATCTCAAAATTTAAAAAAATAAAATTAAAAAGGGGCTAGAGATGTAGCTCAGTGGTAGAGAACCCCTGGGTTCAATCCCCAGTACTGTAAAATACAAAAATAAAAGATTAAAAAAGAAGAAGAAAAAGAAACAAAAAAGGAAAGTCAACAAAAGTCAGTATTATTCACTGCCTAGCTTAAAAAAAACACATAATTTTAGAAGATCCAATAAGTATGGCTTCATAAAATTTCCCAACAATGTTCCAGCAGGGCTGGGGCTGTAAATGGTGGAGCCCTTGCCTAGCATGTGTGAGGCACTGGGTTCAATTCTAGCACCACATAAAAATAAATAAAATAAAGATATTATGTCCATCTACAACTAAAATCATATTTTAAAAAAACAACAATAATGCCCAAGCAGCTCAAAGGAAGGAGTGTAAAAAGCAGACAATAAAAATTAACAAAGGCCATTCATTGGCATGGTGCAAATATAAAAGCTTTACAGACTGTGCATATTTTCACCTTTTTGCCTATACTAGTACATGGGAGAGTATTCCCCACATGTGGAGAGTATTCAAGCAATGTCTCCTAAATTTAAGACAGGAAGGATGCAAGTGAGAAATACACTAACAGTAACCAATAAGGTTACCTTGGACATACTCAAAATAAACTTTGGTTTCAATACCAATTGGGCCTTAAATGATAGTTGCATACAGAGTCTATGCTATTAAGATACACCTGGTCTCCTGCTTTCCTATTCTACTCACTACTAACAACATTTGAACTCCCAATTATAGGTTCAGTCCTACACTAAGCTCCAGTTCCAAACTTGACATTTGTTAGAATAGATTTAAGAAGTACTCCTTAGGGTTGGGTATGGGGCTCAGTGGCAACATGCTTACCTTACAGGCACAAGGCCCTGGGCTCAATCCCTAATAGCACAAAAATAAATAAAAATGTACTTGCTTCAAGTCTGGGAACATTGTCAACCTGTATTCCTCTCCTGGTAATTTTATCTCAGTATGGCTCTTTATGCAGGTATTCTATGCCAGTTCCTTTAGTAATGGAGCCCTAGCTTATTCCTCCTAGTTCATCTACAAACAATGCCATGCCTCAAATATCTGAGTCCTGCCTCTGAGTCCAGATCTCAGTTCAAGTCTGTTGCCTGCTATGCGATGCCAACTACGAGTGTGTCTGGCTTATGAACTATTTCCAACACTTAATTTTCTCTCATTTGTCATGTTCTGCTTATCTGCCCATTATGATACCCTGCTTGGCCAAGTAGAAAGCAACTATGCCTTGCTTATCTATATAAATTCAGAGCCTAGCCAAGGATCTAGTATTGTGCTTTTTTTCCCTATCTTGACTAGCTGATTTGATATCTTCCTGAAAGATGGTCTACAGTTTAATGCATTCCTACATGGCATTTCTACCTTTGGGTCCAGGTTCTTCCCAATCTATCTGGCCTAATGTGTCACAAATTATGAAAGTTATAAAATTTGAGTATCATCTTCTTTTCAGGTCTTAAAGCAAATAGTAGGCAACTATTGTTCTGACACAGTTAAATGATACTATGAAGAAATACAATAAATTAAGTAACATTTCAACTTCTTTTCTGGGCAATGAATTTATGACATATAAACTAAATAGTAAATATTATTTTAAAAGAAAATCTAAAATATTTAATCTTTCAAAGAAAATCTAAAATATTTAATCTTTCAACAATAAACAGACCTTCAAAGAAAATGTCTGCAATCACTACTGTTAATCATATATCTCCCCTAAACCTGTCATTAAAATTTGAAATGCAACAAAAAACATTCATATTTCATTGAGTTCACACTTGTCCTTCTAGCTTTTTGTTCCTGCAAGAGCCAATACCCCTATTATGTGCATACTATATGATAACCCAAAGGAAGAAATGTCCCAATCACTATTGAAAGCACTGATGGCTTTATCTTTAAAAAGCTTTTATCTTTTTTATATTCTAGAATTTTGTCTTACTAAGGAGTCAATTACTAAATGTTTTCTAGAGTGGTTAGAAAAGCAAGAGACAATAACCCAAAAATGAAAGAATGGCTTCTTGTACTTTCTTTCAATGAATGCTTAAGAAAAAGAAAGATATTAAAATTTAATCTGCTTCCTAGTACAATATTGCAGATGATTAGTAGCAGATAACTTCAGAGGTTTGGATGACATATTACCTTTCAGAATAGGGTGCAAAAAGTAAACAGTAAGTAATGAAACTAATAGTCTTTCAAATTCTTTCTCCTTTTGGAAAATCCCATTTAATGTTTACAATGCACAAATCAAGAAAATGTCAATTTGACCTTGTTCTATATGAAGGAACGCTCAAACATCCTATACAGCTGAGAAGTCATAACACCACATGTCTCCGCTACTGTATATAAGAACATTTGCTGCCTCTGAAAATAGATAAATCAAAGGACCTTATCAAGTTGTTTCAAATGCAGGTAACAGGAAGCCATGTTCCTCTGCAGCTTGGCTAAATCCAGATCTAGCTGACCAAATCCATAAAACGTCAGAGAATAATAGTACCATTGTAGGGCATCAGCATAATTTTGGACCTAAAGTTTAAAAAGAAAAAATAAAATCACAGATATATCTTTACATTTGACCCTAATTTTCCCAATTCACCTCTATAAGCAAACAAAAAATGATACTGGTTTCTTTTTTAGGCAACCAAAACACAAACACTTTCTAAAAATTTTTAAGTTTGTTCTATTTTATTTTTCCCACACATTAGAGATTTTAGGGGCTGTAGGTATAGTTCAGTAAGAGAGAACATGATTAGCATGCACAAGGTTCAATGTATAAAACTGAAAAAAAGGTATTTCACATAAAAAATAAAAAGCCTAAGATAGTGAATCACCCCCAGAAAATTCACGATTTTAAAAGTTATTAAAACAATGAAAAAAATCTTAAGAGAATATCCATAAATCACCATGCTAATACAGCCATTTTCATTATTTTATATTCCATTTAACTTTATCCTTTTGTATACTTAAAGTTATAGTCATAGCTTATATACAATTTCATGATCTATTTTTTTTCCATTTAAGTTTGTTTTATACATAATAATCTGTATTGTTATGTAGTTTCACAGTTAATTTAAGGGATATATAACATTTAATATAATTAATATATCATAATTTTCTTATTTTCATAATGTTGGACATTTAATGAGTTTCCAGGTTTTTCACTATTATAATAAATGCTGCTATGCTTTTATACAAAACTTTTTTCTTTTGAGTTCACTTTAAATTTTTCAGTGGTAATAACCTATTAAGAAAAATCTAATGGGGTTGAGGCCATAGTTAAGTGGAACAACATTTGCCTAGCATACTCAAGGCCTTGGGTTCGGTCCTCAGCACTCCATTTAAGAAACAAACTTAGGGGAGTAGGTCACCATTTCCAACAGCTAAAGAATGGCCTCTTAATTTTAAAAAAGAAAAATCTGTTACAATGATGGTGGAATGTGATGGACATAATTATCCAAAGTACATGTATGAAGACATGAACTGGTGTGAACATACTTTATAAACAGAGATATGAAAAGTTGTACTCCATATGTGTAATGAGAATTGTAATGCATTCTGCTGTCATGTATTTAAAAAATAAAATCAATTAAAAAAAGAAAAAGAAAAATCTAATAGAAATAGTCTGTATTTTTATACCTTTATTTTATTTATTGATTTTTTAAAATGTGGTGTTGAGGATTGAACCCAGTGCTTCACATGTGCTAGGCAAGCACTCTATCACTGAGCTACAACACCAGCCCTGGATTTTTTTTTAAATCTCAGAAAACTTAGATCACTTATGAACACCAAGGTAAGGTAAATGAGTCCCCTCTACATTATCAAGAATGTTCATAGTTTTCAGTTAAGGACATGAATCATTAGGTCCTTTAAGGAATAAATGCCCTTTTCAAGTAGAAACAGCTGTGTTGAGCAGGTAAAACACTACCTTTACTAGATATAAAATTACATTCTTTTCCAGGGTTGAAAGTGAAGGCTAAAAAAAAAAAATCATTCATCAAGACTAGAAAATGAGGGGGAAGACAAAGAATCAAAGGGGAATTCTAAAGTAGTTTTTTCACATTCTCAGTATAGAAATAAATAAAGGCCCTCTAAAAGAGAAAAAGAATACCATTTTATTTTGCAGAAATTATGTGTAAGTCCTAGGTCACTACATGCTCTTATAAGGGATTCTGTTTCCTTGTTTTAGGTGTACAATTCCTTGTTTCTTAAACTTTGTTCCCCATTTTTATGGATCAATAGTTCTTTTCTTTTTATCACTCAGAAGCATTTAAAATATATGGAGGGCTGGGGATGTGGCTCAAGCGGTAGTGCGCTCGCCTGACATGCATGGGGCGCTGGGTTCGATCTTAGCACCACATAAAAATAAAATAAAAATGTTGTGTCCACCAAAAACTAAAAAATAAATATTAAAAAATAAAATAAAATATATGGATATGGGCTTGGGATATAGCTCAGTCAATAGAGTGCTTGCCTCCCATGCACAAGGCCCTGGGTTCAATCCCCAGTATGGAAAAAAAAAAGTTGTGCTTTTAATTCTTTTTGACATATTTTCCATAGTGACTACACCATTTTACATTTCCACCAACTGTTTCTTTTTAAACAATGTTTGCTGTCAGGTATAGAATTCTAAGTTGCCAGGGTTTTCTTTCATTATTTAAAAAAAATTAAATTTTTTTTAGTTGTAGTTGGACACAATACCTTTATTTTATCTATTTATTTTTATGTGGTGCTGAGGATCAAATCCAGTGCCTTGTACGTGCTAGGTGAGTGCTCTACCGCTGAGCCCCAGCCCCAGCCCCAGCCCCTTCTTTCATTATTTTAAAGATATTGCTCAACTGAGTTCTTGCTTGCATTGATGTTCTCCTTAATTTTTTATTAATTTATTTATTTTAATTAGGTATATATGTAGGCAGAATGCATTTTGATAATAATTGCAGCACAACTTTTCATTTCTCTGGTTGTACACGATGTAGCATTGCACCATCTTATGCAGTCATACGTGTACCTAGGGTAATGATGTTCATCTCATTCCACCTTCTATATGTAGGGTATAATTTTTCTTGGCTACTCTTACAATATTTTCTGTCACTGGTTTTAAGCAATTTGATCATTATGTGCCTTGGTGTAGTTTTATTTTCCTTACATGTGGAGTTTGTTAAGATTCTTGACTCTGTGGGTTTAGATTTTTCGGCCACTATTTCTTCAAATACTTTTCTCTCCCTCTTCATTTGAAAATTCCAATTACTCATATATTTGGCTACCTGATGTTACTGATACTCTTTTAAGGTTTTTCTTTTCTGTGTATTTCGTTTGGGTCACTTCTTTGCTATTACTTCAAGTTCACCAATCTTATTCTACAATGTCTCATCAGATGTTAATACTATCTGATATTAATTTCATCCTAAAAATTAAATTTTCATCCCTAGAAGTTTGGTTTGGGTAGTTTTATATATTCTATGCCTCTGCTTAGCTTTTTAAATGTATGGAATATAATCATAAGAAATATTTTAATGTCCCTTTTTATTAATTCTAATCTTCTATGTCATTTATGGGTCAGTTTCAATTGATTGCTTACTGTTTTCACTATAGATTGTGTTCCTTGCCTCTTTGTGTGCTTGGCTATTTTACGGGATGCCAAACATTGTGAACTTTACCTTGCTGGGTGTTCTGTATAGCTTTAAAATTTCTCAAACTCTGCTGTAAGAAGCAATTAAATTCTTTGGGATCAATCTGATCCTTTCACAACGCACTTAAATTATTTTTTTAAGTTGGGTTGGAGCAGGGCTCAGTGAGGTATTAATTATTCCCTACTACTGAGGCAAGACTCTTCTCAGTTCTCTATCCAATGTCCCATGAATTAGAGATTTTCCAGTCTGAGTGGTAAGAACAGGTTCTAGTGGTCTGGGGAGGTAGTTCAGTGGTATATCACTTATGTAGCATGCACAAGGCTCCAGGTTTCATCCCCAGCACCACAAAAACAAACAAACAAAAAAATGGGCTCTATGCCCAGATGTATGTGAGTGCCAGGTACTTATCCTCTTAATATTTTAGATGGTTACACCCTCTATTAAACACTGGAGGAGGACCTTCTGATGACTAGGATTCTTTTTTTTAGTAAAAAAAAAAATTGTACTTATAGATGGTAAGAATGCCTTTATTTATTTTTACATGGTGCTAATGATCGAACCCAGTGCCTCACACATGCCAGGCAAGCACTCCGCCACTGAGCTACAGCCCCAGTCCTCTCTCTTTTTTGCTACTTGGGATTGAACTCAGGGGTACTCCACCTCAAAGCCACATCCCCAGCCCTATTTTATATTTTATTTAGAGACAGAATCTCACTGAATTGCTTAGCACCTCACTTTTGCTGAGGCTGGCTTTGAACTCACAATTCTCCTGTCTCAGCCTCCCGAGCTGCTAGGATTACAGGTGTACACCTCCATGCCCAGCTGGGATTCTCTCTCTCTCTCTCTCTCTCTCTCTCTCTCTCTCTCTGCTATGCACCCCTCTCTGATTCTCTGTACTATGAACTTTAGATGACTAGGTGTCCCTAGATTCTCAGTATCATCTCCCCAAATAAGGATGCCTGGCAGGTTACAATTCAGTTCCCTTTCCCAAGTTATAGCCTGGAAACTAAAGGCAGTAAGTTATACATTTGTAGTATTCATCATGTTTCCTATTTCCCAGGGATCATTCTTCACTGCCTGATCATCAGTATCATTAATTTTTTTTCATTTCATGTCTTGTATTTTTTTTGGAAGGGTATTGTTCAAGCAGGGACATAACTGTTCTCTATTACCACATATTGGTTGGAGGTAGAAGCATACCATAGCTTCC
>NW_026000294.1:1904685-1930720 GCF_001458135.2 Marmota marmota marmota | reverse complement strand
AGTCAATAATTTCTCTCCTGGGTTGGGGTTTGTGGCTCAAAGGTAGAGCGCTAGCCTAGCATGTGTGAGGCACTGGGTTCAATCCTCAGCACCACATAAATATAAAAATGAAAGATATTGTGACCACCTATAAGTAAAAAATAAGTATTTAAAAAATAAATATTTTAAAAAATATAAATACATGTGTGTATATATATCACATTGATGATTTTGAGAGTTATTATATAGTACAAATTACTATATTTTTAAAAATATTTGGGGCTTGGGATATAGATCAATGATAGAGCACTTGCCTAGCACACGTGAATCTATGTTTTAAAATTTTTGTAGGTTTTTTTCCTCTCTTACCTGTGTATTTCTCTGCATACCTTTTCTCTGTTTGTAATATGCTATGAATAAAATGCCACGGTTTAGAAAAACAGATAATAAAAGGTTATCAAAATCAGATCTAAAAATAACTAAATCCTTAGTGAAGGTCTAGAAAGAGGGTGTCATCACTAAAATATGGTTCATAGAATCTAGTCAAATGATTTCCTTTTAAAAATATTAATCACTTTGCTTTCATAAAAACATGATGCATATAAGAATTTAAGCAATATGGCAAAGTAAAAATAGAAGAAAGCAATACATTATCTAAAGTGTCACCAGTCAGAATAAACCTGTGTTAACGTTTAGTGACTATCTCTATACATGTATAGAGTTGGAAGGGTGAGGTAAGGGAGAGAATTTTTTAAGAAAGGGATCATATCATCTGTGTTCTTTAAGGTATAGAGATTCTATAGAGTGGAGAAGGGTTTGAGGACTATTAAGCAAATTTAGCTCTTTATCTCTGTAACTAGAAAAACTAATCTACTTTATCTGGTGTGGGGTTCATATAAAATTACATCACAAAGGAATACTGCTATTAAATAGAAGTCTAACAACCAGGAATTTTATTCATAATCCTCATTTTATAGTAGAACAAAACAAGGTCCAGAGATATTGCCTTGCCCAAAAGCACACATCTAATTTGATAGCAAGGTGGAAACATGAAAATAGGCTTGTAATCTCACAATTTCCCACTCCACATGAGCTTTAAGATCAGAAGTTTAGAGGCTAGGGTTGTGGCTCAGTGGTAGGGTGCATGTGTGAGGCACTGGGTTAGATTCTCAGCACCACATATAAATAAATAAATAAAGGTCCATCAGTAACTAATAAATTTTTTTTAAAAAATCAGAAGTTTGTTTATTTTTGATGTTGTTTTGTTATTTTTGCCTACGTTATCATTCTAGCTCATCAAATTTGTGAAATCTGCATAGGTGAGGTGTTACTGTTAAAGTATATTAGGGAGAAAAAAAGAAGTACAAGAAATCTATTGACTTCAGGATTTTGCTATTGCTCTGACAACTATCTTAGAATTATATGCAGATTAACACCTTTCTAAAACACTTGTAGAAATCCTACTGACCCATAATGATTTCTTCAATCTTCTCCTTGGCAAGCAATTCTTCTTTCCTTTGTAAAAGCATGTCGATGTGGAACAATACAGCTTTCCCAATATTTTCTGATGACTTAAAATGTTCACAGATAGTCTTCAGGAAATGAAATCCAACAGATTCTCTGTTCAAAAAGATATAATTTTAAGCGATGTCAACAGAAGAACATTTATTTCAGCATGAACAAAATAAGCCAGATAAAAGTATATCTGACTGTAATCCCAGTGGCTCGGGAGGCTGAGACAGAAGGATCGTGGGTTCAAAGCTAGCCTCAGCAATAGCGAGGCATTAAGCAACTCAGTGAGACCCTGTCTCTAAATAAAATACAAAATAGGGCTGGGGATATAGCTCAGTGGTTGAGTGTCCCTGAGTTCAATCCCCAGTACCAAAAACATAAGTATATCCAAGCTTAAGTAAACTGATGTTAAACATCTAAATAAACCTATTTGTCAATAATAAATCATTTAATTTCAGTTGGATTAAGTCCAAAATATTTTTGTCATGAACATCTACAGTCAATAATTTCTCTCCTGGGTTGGGGTTTGTGGCTCAAAGGTAAAGCACTCGCCTAGCATGTGTGAGGCACTGGGTGCGATCCTCAGCACAACATAAATATAAAAATGAAAGATATTGTTACCACCTATAAGCAAAAAATAAATATTTAAAAAATAATAATTTCTCTCCTAATCTCTAATCTATGCCTTCTCCTGGAAATGATGCCAATTTTTAAAAACTGGTAACTGAGATCCAGTAAAGTTGCATGAACTGACATGAGAAATTTACCAGTTACCTTCACCAATGACTCTTTTTGTTTGATTACCAAAAAATACACCAGTATTTTAAAAATGCCAATAGTGCTGGGGCTGGGGTTGTGACTCAATAGCAGCGCACTTGCCTAGCATGTGTGAGGCACTGGGTTCGATCTTCAGCACCACAAATAAATAAATAAATGGTACATCAACAACTAAAAAATATTTTTTAAAATGCCAACAGTGCATAGACTGGAAGACTTAATGTTGCTAGAATGTCAATAATTCCAAGGTTATCTACAGATTTAGTGCAATCTCTATTAAAATACTAATGACTTTTTTGAGGAAATTAAAATATCCGTCTCCATCCTAAAATTCATATGGGATCTCAAGGAACCCTGTATAACCAAAACGATCTTAAAAAGGAAGTTGGAAGATTCATGTTTTCTGATTAAAATGCTACAGTAATCAAAATGTATGTAACTGGTGTAAAATAAATCCAAAACCAAAAACAGACAGACCAATGAAATGGAATAGAAAACCTAGATATAAACCTTTATATAAATGGTCAAATGATTTTTGACAAAGGTGCAAAGTCCATTCAATGGTGAAGGGACTGTCCTTTTCCACAGGGAAAACTGAATTTTCACATGCAAAAGAACGATATTGGACTTTTACCATAACTCATGTACAAAAATTAACCCGAAATGGATTCAGAAGCTAAATGTGAGTACTAAAATAATTGTCTCTGGTTGCAGAAGTAATTAATCCTACATGTAGAAAACCCTGAAGAATCTACTAAATAGGAGGCAGGAGGATTTCAAGTTCAAAATCAGCCTCAGCAACTTAGCAAGTCCCTGTATCAAAATAAAACATAACAAGTGGGGAATGTGGCTCAATGGTTAAGGATCCCTAGATTTAATTCCCTGTACTCCCTCCCCCCCAAAAAAAAATCCACCAAAAAGTGGTGAGAATAAACAAATCCAGTGAAGTTTCAGGATACAAAATCAACATAAAAAAATCAGTAGCATTTCTTTATATTACAATGAAATATCCAACAAGGAAATCAAGAAAACAATTCAATTTATTCTATTGTGAAAAAAATATGCAATACTTAAGAATAAATTTAAAGAAAGATCTGTAAGCCATAAATTATAAGACAATGATAAAAGAAATAGAAGATGACAGAAATAAGTGGAAATATATTCTGTGATCCTGGATTAGAAGAATTAATGTTGCTAAAATGTTTATACCACTTAAAGTAATCTATAGATTCAAGGTAATCCCTATCAAAACTCCAATAGCATTTCTCACTAAAATAGAGAAAACAATGCTAAAATCCACATGGAACCACAAAAGAACCTAAATAACCAAAGACGTCTTAAAAACAAAGAACAAAGTTGGAAGCAGCACATTTTCTGATTTTAAATTATACTACAAACCTATAGTAGTCCATAATAACAGGGTATTGGCATAAAACAGACACATAGATAAATGGAACATAATTGAGAGCCCACAAGAAAACTTAGACATAATATACAATCAACTAATTTTTGACAAGGGCACACAGAACACAGTGAAAAAAGTACAGTCTCTTCAAAAAATGGTGTTTGGAAAACAAAACATCCACATGCAAAACAATGAAAATGGACACTTATTGTACAACACACACAAAAATCAACCTAACATATGTAGAAGACATATGTAGAAGTGTAATAATTGAAACAATAAAACTCTCAGAATAATAAAATAGGTCACAAGCTCCTTGACATTGCTCTTGGCAATGATTTTTTTTTTTTTTAGATAGGACACCAAAAGCACAGGCAACAAAAGCAGAAATAAATGGAACTACATAAACCTAAAAAGTTTCTGCAGAGCAAAGGAAGCAATCAACAAAATGAAACCAACAACACACATAACAGGAGAAAATATTTGCAAACCATATATCCAATGAGAGATTAATATCTAAAATATATACAACTCTATAGCAAAACTCCCATAATCTAGTTTAAAAAGGGCAAAAGATCTGAACAAACATTTTTTTTTTCAATAAAGACATACAAATGATGATCATATATATGAAAATGTGCCCAGCATCTCTAATCATCAGGGAAATGCAAATCAAAACCACAATGAAATATCATTTCACAGTGTTAATGGCTATTATTTAAAAAAGGCAAAAGATAGCAAATGTTGATGAGGATATGGGGAAAAGGGAACCATTATATATTGTTGGTGAAAATGTAAACTGTTAAAGCCATTAGGGAAGATAGTATAGAGGTACCTCAAAAAATTAAAAATAGAACTGCCAGCAATCCCACTTCTGGGTATATATTCAAAGAAAGTAAAATTATATCTAAAGAGATATACGTACCCCCCTGTTCATTGCAGCTTTATTCATAATAGCCAACATATGTAAACAACCAAAATGTCCATTAATGGATGAATGTTAACACAGGGTGTATTACATATACAACAGAATATTATTCATCATTAAAAGCAAGGAAACTCTCTCACTTGCAATGACATGGATGACCCTGGAGGAAATTATGTTAAATAAAGTAAGTCAGACACAGAAAGATGATTACTATATGACTTCACCTCTATGTGGAATCTAACAAAGTCAAACTCATAGAAACAGAGAATAGAATAGTGGTTACCAGGATGGGGGATGTTGGTCAATGGGTACTCACTTTCAATGACAAGATGAATAAGTTCTGGAGACCTAATGTATAGCATTGTAACTATAGTTAACAATAATTTATACTTGAAATTTGCTAAGATGGTAGATCTTAAGTATTTTCACCCCCAAAAAGGTAACTATGTGAGGTATGGATATGTTAATTAGCTTGATTGTGATAATTATTTTACAATGTACATATATATCAATATATCACATTGTTGGCCTTGAATATATAAAATATCAATTATATACTTCAATAAAATTTTTAAAAGATCTTGTTTACAAAATATTGAAAGGTGTTTCTGATTCAATACTAAGAAAACAACTATTAAAAATGAGCAAAAGAGGGCCAGAATTATAGCTCAGTTGAGCGCTTGCCTCTCATGTGTGAAGTAGTGGGTTCGACTCTCAGCACTGCATATAAATAAGTAAATAAAATAAAGGTCCATCAACAACTAAAAATATTTTTTAAAGATCTGGAAAAACATTTCACAAAAAGGAACACATTAATGACAAGCTTATGAAAAATGTTCAACATTATTAGCCATTATAAAATGCTGATTAAGGTCAAAATGTGATATAATTCCACCTATTAAATGAAAAGAGGCTAACAATATTCAATTTGTGCCAGAATACAGAGGAACTGGAACTCTCATATATTGCTGGTTGAAATGTGAAATAAAAAGTTATAACTATTTTGAAAAAAGAGTTTGGCAATTTCTTGAAAAGTTAAACATATACTTTACCATCTAGACTAGCCATTTCATTTCTAGGTCTTTACCAAGGCAAATGAAAGCATATGTACATAAAAAAATATGCACCTGGATGGTCATAGCAGCTTTATTGAATTGTCCCAAACTGGAAACCATCAAAATGTCCATAAGCAGGTGAATAGATAAACAAATTGTGGCATATTGGTCACAGAATACTTCACAGAATAAAAAAAAAATGAACAATAGCTACATGCAACAACATGAAGGGACCTCAAGAAATTATGGACAGAAGCCAGAATGAACAAGAATCAGTGGCATATACCTAAAATTCCAGCTACTTGGAGGCTGAGGCAGAAGGATTACAAATTTGAAGCCAGTCTGGGCAACTTAACAAGACTCCTTCTCAAAATAAAATTTAAAAAATCAGGTGGGGTGGGGCTGCAGTTGTAGTTTAGCAGTAGAGCGCTTGCCTAGCATGTGTGAGGCACTGGGTTCAATCCTCAGCACTACTTAAAAATAATAATTACTAAATAAATAAAATATTATAATAAGTGATATCCCCTCTCTTCCTACACACACATACACACACAAGCGAGCAAGGGAGGGGGAGTAGCTCAATGGTAGAACACATGCCTAGTAGTTCAAGGTCTTGAATTCAATCACCAGTACAGGGGTAGGTGGAGAAAGAAGTTAGACTAAAATGAATAATGCTGTATTTCATTTATATAAAATTCTAGAAAATACAAACAATGTATAGTGGCATTTCTTGATTAATAGTTGTCCAATGAAGGAGAGATAAGAAGGCTACTAATAGTCACAAGGAACTTTTGGAGTTGATAAATGTTTATTATCCTGATTTTGATAATGGGTTCATAAGCATATGTGTGTGTGTGTGTGTGTGTGTACATGCACGTTGTGTATGTATAGTCAAAACTTCTTGAATTGTATACTTATTCCAAATATATGCACTGGATTGTAGCTTTAATAAATTTGTTTATTTTTTATCCCAATACTGGGATTGAACCCAGAGGTACTCTACCACTGATCTACATTCCGGGCCCTTTATTTGTTTTTTTTCCATATTTTTGTAGGTACAGGGTAGTTTTGATTTGTATTTCCCTAACTGCTAATAATGTTGAATATTTTTCATGTACTTGTTGGCCATTTGTATTTCTTTTGAGAAATATCTATTAGTTCATTTGCCTATTAATTAATTGGGTTATGGGGGGGTTGGTAGTTTATGAGTTCTTTATATATTCTGGATATTAATTCTCTGTCAGAAGAGTAGCTAGGCAAAGATTTTCTCCCATTCTATAGGTTCTCTCTTCACATTCTTAATTGTTTCCTTTGTTGTGCAGAAACTTTTTAATTTGATGTCATTCTATTTATTAACTCTTGGCATTCATTCCTGAGTTTTAGGGATCCTAATGAGAAAGTTGTTGCCTGAGCCTCTATGCTGGAGTGTTGACCCTACATTTTCTTCTAGGAGTTATATAGTTTCTGGTCTAATTCCTAGGTCTTTGATTCATTTTTGAATTGACTTTTGTGCAGGATGGGAGATAAGGATCTAGTCTCATTCTTCTACTATGGATAATAAGTTTCCCAGCACCATTTGTTTAAAAGGCTGTCTTTTCTCCAATGGATGATTTTGACACCTTTGTCAAGGATCAGATGACTGTAGATGTATGGATTTCTCTCTATGTCTTCTCTTCTGTATCAGTGGTATATGTTTGTGTGTGTGTGTGTGTTTGTGCTAGTACCATGCAGTTTCTGTTACTATAGCTCAGGAGTATAATTTCTTTGGCTATTCTTGGTCTTTTATTCTTCAAAATGAATTTTAGGATTGTCTTTTCTAGTTCTGCGTAGAATGCTATTGGTATTTTTGATGAGGATTGCACTGAATATGTATTTTTGGTCTTGATAATATGGCTGTTTAAACAATATTAATTCTGCCTATCTATAAACATGGAGGAGAGGTCTTTCCATCTTCTTGTGTTTCCTTCAATTTCTTTCTTCAATGTTCTATACTTTTCATTCTGTAATGAAAGGTCCTTTACCTTCTTGGTTAGATTTATTGCTAGGGTGTTTTTATCAGGTTATTGTAGATGGGATTGTTTGCCTGATTCTTTCTTAGTAAATTCATTATTGATGCATAAAAAAGCTATTGATATTTGTATGTTGATTTTGTAACCTGATATTTTGCTGAATTTGTTTATTAGTTCTAGCAGTCTTCTGGTGGAATTTTTTGGATCTTATAAGTATAGTATCACACCATCTATAAACATGGTTATTTGACTTCTTTCTTTTCTATTTGTATCCCTTTGATTTCCTTCTCTTGCTTAATTGTTCTAGCTAAGCCAATTTCCAATTTTGAGACAGTTTCACTAAGTTGCTAAGGCTGACCTCAAACCTGAAATTCGCCTGCCTCAGCCTCTGAGTAGCTGGGATTATAGACATGTGCCATTGTACTTGGCCAATAAAGTTGTTTTTTGAAAATAACAAAATAAAGGAGAATTGGGTATTTCTTGACATGATTCCTAAAAGAGGGGAGTGAAGGCAACTAGAATGGTCATTATGAACTTAGCTCTATCTTGTGTAGAGAATCTTTCATATGGATATTGCTCTAAAGCAATATTGCATCTCTAAGGAATGTACCAAATAATCACTTCCGGGTTATATCAGAATTTCTGCTCCTTGGGATTAGTTTCATAGAAAATAAAGGGTATGTTTGCCAATTACAGAAAATTGTTTAAATTTATTATTTGTTAGAAATATAGGGCATATAATTGATTCCTTAATGGAATAAGAACTATAATTCTTATAATAATGGTAGATATATAGATATCACTGAGCTTCTGGTTTGATAATAATGGTCATTTTTCCATTTCAGAATTTGTACATATAAATAATTCATACATATACAGAAAATTCATACATAAAAGGCATCTTTGCACTGAATCCTAATTTTAGTCTATAGCTGAAAGACCTGACTCTGGTTGCAATTATTTGCTTTATAGTTTTTAAAAAACACATTTCAGTATATAGCTGGCTAATCTGCCATTATGAAGTTCCTAAAACTCTTAGAAGCAACTGAGGCCTTGTATTATTTTTCGTCTGTTGCTATAAATAATTACCACAAACTTAGTCCTTAAAATAACACATTTTAGGGGCTGGGGTTGTGGCTCAGTGGTAGAGCGCTTGCCTTGCATGCATGAGGCACTTGGTTCAATCCTTGGCACCGCATAAAAATAAAATTGTTATTGTGTCCACCTACAACTAAAACAAATATTTTTTTAAAAAGATTTTAAAAACATATTTTAATTATTTCACATTTCTGTGAGTCAGAAATCCATGAAAAGCTCAAATGGGAATTGTGGTTAGAGTCTCATAAATCCAAAGTCTAGGAATTGTCCATTCTGCTTTCTAATCTGGAGAATGTAGGGGAGAATCCACTACTAGGTTCAGTCAGGCCATTGTCAGAATTTAGTTCTATGAGGTTCTGGGCCTGAGGCCTCATTTCCTTGCTGGTTGTTGACTGGTATGTTTTCTCAACTCCTAGAGGCCACCAGCATTTCTTGGCTCATGGTTCACTATATCTTCAGAGTCAGCAATGGTGTGTTAAGTACTTATTATATTTTAAATAGTTCTGATTGCCCTTCTGTATTCTTTTTTAAAATTATATATATATAACTTGTAGATGAACACACAGTATGTTTATTTATTTTTTTATGGTGCTGAGGATCAAACCCAGTGCCTCACACATGTGAAGCAAGTGCTTTACCACTGAGCTACAGCTCAACCCGCTTCTGCATTCTTAAGGGCTCATGTGATTATGTTCATGTGATTATAACAGGCCCACCCCGATAATTCAGGATAATCTCCCTATTTTAAATTTAACTGATAAGTAACTTTATATTCGCAAAGTCCCTTTTGCTATATAAGGTAATATATTCACAGTCCCAGAGATTAGAGATTACATTGTAGAAACTCATTAGGGGACATTATTCTGCTTATCAAAGGCCCCAAAGTCAAATGACTGCCTGAGAGCCCATGGTCATTTAGTTGATAGCAAGAACACATTCCTCTATACCACCCAGTACTTCTTCCTGATATATATGCATAGCACACGTCACATAGTATTTTTAATATATTTTTAGATGTAGATGAACACAATACCTTTATTTTATTAATTTATTTTTATGTGGTGCTGAGGATTGAACCCAGTGCTTCACATGTGCTAGGCAAACACTCTACCACTGAGCTACAACCCCCTCCCCTGTTACATTGTATTTTAATAAACCATTCCTTTAAGGCTGGGGATATAAGTCGATTGGTAGAGCACTTGCCTCACATGCACAAGGCCCTGGTTTCAATCACCAGCACCATACACACACACACAAAAAAAATCATTCCTTCAATGCCTGTAAATGGGCTCAGTGTTAGCAAAAATTGTCCTTCAATTTACTCTTAGCTAAAGCACAAAAGTGATGCTGATAAAACTATTAAAGAAGCTAAAGACAGCATCTTGATTGTGTCCATGACAGACTACTAATCTCATGTAAAATAGTGAATGTGAATTTCATTCTGAAGGCATACAGCTCAACTTGGGAAATTAATTCTAATGTTTTTTCAAAAGTAAAAACAGCTAAATTCTATTGACTATCATGTTTGAGGAATTTTATATCAATTAATTTATTTAATCTGCAGGCAATCCCAATAGGTAAATACTATTAGTGTACAGTAAACTGAAGCATATAGTTTAAACAATTTACATGAGATTAAGCACCTGCAAAGTGGAGGAACTAGGACTTGAATCCATCTGACTCTAGAATTCACATTATTAACCATCAATCTATGCTAGATGAACATGCAAATTAAAACAGAATGAGCTCACTTATTTACCTCAAAAGTAATAGAATAAATATATTAGAATAAACTACAATTGGAAAATATATTTTCAGTGGCCAAAAACTTTGAAGGGTTTCTGTAAATAAAAACAAATGTAATTAGACTGTTGGAAAATCAGTGATGCAAATACTGAAGCCCACAGAAACAAAAAGGGGTAGTGTTAGATAATAGCTAGCCCCCCAAAAAAATATCCTAGGAAAACCCACAAAGTGGGAAATCAGAACAATTGATTATCGTCTTCAAGGAATTAGTCCAATTCACTGTTATGTGCATAAGGATTAGAGCCCACTGAAGTTTGATCCCATGTTCTACTGTCAAATACCATTCTAAATGATATAAAGGATCAGTTATGGGGGTCCTTCCAGCATAAGCATAAGATTCAGGGAGATTGAAGACTTGAATAAAAGGACCATGAGAGAAGAAAATCAGCACAGTAGTGAAAATCCTCATCTGGCAAGAGAATACATTTCCTACTTCCCACATCAAAGTGGTGGTAGGGGATTAGTGTTTCTAGCCCACTGTAATGGCTGACTTCTAAATCTGTCCTCCCAATGAATTACGTATGCTTCCTAGTATTCACAACCTTGTATAGTTCTTTCCCCTTGAATCTGTACTGATTCTGTGACTTAATTTTAACACTGCATGACTTCTGATGCTAAGACATAAGAAGTCTTATAGCTTCTTCCTGGGCTCTTGGAACTCTAGGTAACGATAGCCATGATATAAGAAGTCCAACTACCTTGAGGATGCCGTGCTGTGAGGAATTATTATTAGACAAACAAAGAGAAAGATGCCTGAATAGCCTCCAGCTGTTCCAACCATTCCCAGATTAGGCCACAGGCATGGGAGTGAAGAAAATATATTAAATACTCAGCACAGCTAAGCTTTTAGAATCAAAAAGTTTAGAATCTGAAGTTCAGATGACTCTAGCAGTAGCCCTTATCTGACTGCAACCCTATGAGATCCCAAACAACAACCACCCAAGTTGAACACAATAAATCTATAGAACTATGACACAATAATAAATTAGTGACTCATAACACTAAGTTTTAGAAAAGTGCCTGGCACAAAGCAAGCCTCAAATAATTGATAGCTATTATAAAGACGATGAAAGTTCCTACTAAGTCCAATATTCAAAACCATTATTTTTCTCAATCCTCATTCTTTACTGTTCAAATAAATTCTATACATGCATTTTATATTATTTACTACCAGCTCTTCCTGGACTCTGTATCATCTCGTGTCTGTTGCTACCTATCTATGTTCTTCTTCTGCCTTCCTGTTCCCACTCCCACCCATAACCAATTATAAATCCTTAGTCTTCCTTCATTATGTCTTTCACTTGTTTCTCCTTTTTCATGTCCTATTCTGGAATCTCTGAGAATATGATGCCTTATTTGTATGGTTTACAACAGGAGTTTATTTGTATAGCTTATGGCTTCATTGTGGACATGTTGAAAAAAAAGATAGTTCCTCAAGATAGTGAGTAATTTGCCAGCCTAACACTAAGATGCGTAAGAAAACAAAAACTGCAAGAGGCAGTTAACCAACTCAAAACAATATTAATTTAATGCCAAATGTGTAGTCATGAGATTCAATGGTTTTGTCTTCATAAATCATCCACTAATTAGCCCCTCTTTGGTGATAGAAAAATATTCTATTGGTTTCATAATTATGAGCCAGTATTTCCCATTAGGCTGTAAGATCTTTGAAACCAGGGACAGTATATTATTTAATCTCTGTGTTTTCACTGCCCAGCAACAAAATGGTATTTTACTGTAGAAACTCAGATGTGAAAAAAAATGAATTTCTACTGCTATCAACTTAGTTCAGGCTCTGATCACTTCATATTGAGCTACTTGCAACAACTCTTAATTAATCTCCCTACTCTTAACTGTCCCTCTCGTTTTCTTACATATTATTGCTATTAGCATAACAGCATGTCACTATCCTATTTGAAAACTTTCAATAGGTCCCCCTTTGCCTCCATCACAGTTTTTTAACCTGATATCAACTCTGATGTATACTAATAGCTTTATGTTTGATTAAACTCTTTATATAAAATCTAAGCTACAGCCTCTTTGATCTATTAATCATCATATTCTGAATAGACCATGTTGTTCCCATACCTACTTATGCTAAAGCCCATCCTACAAATGTCCAAACTTCTCCTTTCCATTTACTTAAATCCTACCCTACCTTCACAGTCTAGATCAAGTCACACCTTCATAGAAGCCTCTATGATGTTACCAGTCCATAATGGCAAGGTCTTTTCCTGCATTGCCTTAATTGTTTTCTTTACAAATACCTCTTTCTGGAAAGCAAGATTTATAAGATTCCTGAAAGCAGTGCCTATGTCTTCCACATGGTGACCTTTGCTTAAAAGATGCTAAATATTTTTTTAAATACCTTTAGTTATAGATGGCACAATACTTTTATTTTATTTATTTATTTTTAATGTGGTGCTGAGGATCAAACCCAGTGCCTCAAACACACTAGGTAAGCGCTCTAACACTGAACTACAGCCTCAGCCCCTAAAATATGCTAAATATTTTATTGGACAAAATTATTGTACCCAAACCTGCCTTGTGCTCAGTCTGACCTTCCTGCCAAAAATTCCTAGTCCTTTACCTATGCAAATCTAATCCATTTCTAAATTCCTACCTCTTCAATAAAGCATTTTCTGATTAATAGTAATCTTTTACTCTCTTCTCTAAATTTATATAGTTTATCCCCTATACTATACATTTCTCAAATCTTGCATTTTATTGTTAGTTAATTGATCAAACATATATATGTTTAATTTACCATAGCAGGCTGTAATTTCATTAAGAGGAATGTCTATTTCACATGTCCTGTTTATCTACAACCAAACCTCAAACAAAATGTCATATTATGTACATTTTCATTGATAAAATAAGCTTCAATGTACCAAATGTGCTAAGGAAAATTGAACTCTAAAGAAATCAATCATTTAAAAATCCAACTCCTCTTCCCACGTCAAACACCCTAAAAACATGTCCACCAAAAGACACAAACCATCTATCCCAAGAAAATATACTGAAGATTCAAGAATTAAGTATATTTTCTGTGCCACCTTCATTTCCTACATACTGGATCTATGATTCCTAAAAATAAATTCATTTTAAAATTTTCAGTACAACAAAATCTTCGAATGTCCATAGAGTATATCATACGGATGTTTAACCTCAAACAGAAGAGGAGATGAAAGACCTACTGTAATGATTCTTATCAACAGTCAGATAAGATAGTAGCTGTCACCTGGGAATATCCATATGAACATCTTTAATGAAAATCTCAGGGGCCAGTGAATATTTGCTTTAATTTCTTTGTGGCTAATGATGAAATTATTATCATTATCTAAAAGTTAACTTTTAGATCTAACTCATGAAGGAATTGTTGTTATTGAGAGGATAGAACTCTCAGTATTGAACCTATCTTATTTTCTATACATCTAGCATGCCATTTCTGCAACTTCAAGTACTTGTATTAGAAGAATATATTTAATTTACTTTTAAATTTTTACTGTATTCCTAAGTATGAATTTACTGTATCTTTGGGCCAAAAATTTGTTGGAGATAAGCAATTCCTATTTTTATAATTTAAGTCTATAGGAATATATCTCCCATGTCAAATTTTCTCTGAGTACAACTTTTCAGGAATTCATTTAATAAGTAGAGTTGGAGAGAGCTCAAACATATTTTATTATATTATCCAACAGTATGTTCAAAAACTATTACATTAATAAAATAACATCAGGCCTTGTGCCACAGGAAGGCTGGGGGAACAAAGTGGTTAAGCTGCAAGATATTCTGTTATTCTTCTTGATGAGCATGAATAAATTGCTTCTCCTCTATCTCCTAATTCTGACTTTCAAAGATTCTGATCTTGACTTTCACAAGCCAGATGTTGCTCTCCTCTGTTCCTGATTTTAGTCTGGCAATGTCAATTTTATTTCCTACATTCTTGTTCTGTATTTTTATTTGCTGCATGATTTTCCTAGATCACTATGTATAGATTTTTAAATTCTATCTTGGTAGTTTCATTCCAATTCAAAATAACTTTGATTATTTGATTTGTTATTACTGTCACTGGAATGAACAGTAATTCATTAACCCTATCCAATCAGTAATTAAAGGAAGGGCCCTAGCCCTTTCACCAATAAGAACATAAAGATCTATACTAAGATTAGAACAGGAAAATTTATGTCCCCATACAGATAGGAGTCAAAGGAAAGAAAAAAAAGCTAAAAACAGGTTATCTGTTTGGATAATAAGTTCTGATGTGATCTTTTAAAAACATTTTCATTACAGTCATGGTAACTTTGTAGAATTAAAAAAAAAAAGATATAATGTTTTAAGAAAATTAAAGCCCAAGGTAAGGAGAGAATAACAGTAACTTAGTTGCTATAGTAGAATTCAGGGCCCAGGATCAAAAACATTTGCATTATAAGGGACTAAAAGAATCTGTGAAGGAGACAAATAAATGGGGGTGGGTAATGAAGACTGGAGACAGAAAACATTCTGATTTTTTAAACAGGCAGTACATTCCCAAGCCTTGCTAAAAGTAGGGGCCACAGAGCAATAGTTTTAGTGTAACCTGGGAACATGTTAGATCACACCCGCTTCCCTGACCTACTGAATTAGAATCTGCATCTTAACAAGATATTCAGCTAATCATATAAACAGTAGTTTGAAAAGCACTAAACACAAACCAGCAAGGATTCTCTGAGAAAAGGGCAAGACAAATTTGTTTTATCTTTTACAAGTTTACATAAATAATAAAGTTAAAGAGTAAATAGAGGGCTGGGGTTGTAGCTCAGTGGTAGAGTGCTTGCCTCGTATGTGTGAGTCACTGGGTTTAATCCTCAGCATCTCATAAAAATAAATAAATAAAATAAAGATGTTGTGTCCATCTAGAACTAAAAATATTTTTTAAAATGAGTAAACAAATATAATCAACCAATTTCAGAAAAAAATGACTCACAATAACAGAATATCAAAACATCCACCCGATTTTCTAGAATCTAAAGGATATGCTCTTCCCTTAAATAATACCATATACTATGAGGACCTCATAAGCATATAACCTGAAATTGTCTACTCTATAAAAGGTGAAACTTGAACTAGGAGCAGTTGCACATGCCTGTAGTTCCAATAATTCTGGAGGCTGAGGCAGAAAGATCACAAAAAATTGAGGCCAGCCTAGGCAACTCAGTGAGATCCTCAGCAATTTAGTGAGACTGTCTCAAAACAACAACAAAATAATTAATTAAAAGAATTGGGGATGTAGTTCAGTGGTGAGACACCCCTGGGTTCAATTCCCCAGTATAAAAATGAAATGAAAAAAGGTGATGCTTGATTATAAAAGTTAAAATTTTTAAAAAAGATCATCTAAAAGATAATGGTATTTTCATCCATTTTTAGGTATTCAAAATTTTATGTATTCAATATATACAATACCAATACACATAATATCTATGTATTCAAAATTTTATTTCTGCATCAAAGTCAATCATCAGAAAACTACGTTAGCTTAGTCAATTGCAGAAATGCATTCACTTTCTAACAGTCACTGTTCTTGCATTTAGCTTTTGTTGCTAAAAACAACTTCTCTACATAAATTATACTGATGTTTTTGCTATAAAATTATTATTAAAAGCATTGTCCATTATGCTACTGCTATACCACCTACAGATGTTAAATGTGCAAAAAAAAAATGAGCAAAGAAGACTGGAAGAAAAATCACCTTTCAGATATGAGGGTTTTTTTCCCCCCCAGTGTCGGGGATAGAACCCAGGAGCTCACATGCCTGCTGGGAAAGCACTCTACCACTGAGCCATATCCCTAGCCCTCAAACTTTGTTATTAACTGAATGACAGTGAAGCATGTTAATATAGTACAAACAGGCAAGAAAATATAAGCTATATTTTAAATTTAAAGTCTAAAAATATGAATACTTAATTTATTAAAGTTTCCCTCTGAAATCAATGATTCCATTTTGAAATAGAAACCCAAAACCCCTTCTTCTACACCAATAAGTCAATATCCACATAGGCTTATAGAGAGAAGCAGATACATGAAATGAAATGTAGGTACTGTTATCAAGAGGAAGACAGAATGAATGAATGACAGAGGGCTAAAAATAACAAATGTCTACTACATCTAATATTCCAAAGTTGTCTAATTAGGATTCAGTACCATACTACACTGAAATCCAATTCATTCAATTTGTAGCTCATTATTCATATTAGTAATATTAATTGAGAAAGACAAAATGATGTTTTCATTATCTTAATGTTGAAAATCAGAAAACTTTTAGAATTCAATCTTTAAAGCCTATGATTGTGAGCATGGAGTTCAGGTAATCATTTCCATCTCTGGAAATCTATTTCAGCACAGGAAACTGAACCAGATTACTCCTTACCAAATGAGTTTCCCAAAGAGTGACTTCATTAAGAACATGTGAATTAAATTTTACATCTGTGTTATTACTTAGGGGCACTTCTGCAGAAAGAGATTCAGAATGTTTATATAGGTTGTCATATTCACTGAAAAGGTCAAATCATTGAGGTGAGGCAAGGATTTTTCCTTGGATGACAAACAAGCTGAATTTGCTCAGCAGTTCAAAAAATATCTCTTCAGCACCTGTCATAAATGCTGTGTTACATTATCCAGATCTCCCTTTCAAGACTAAAGTATTTATTCTCCATTGTTCTTTGGTAACTTGCGAGGTTGAAAAGAGCTACCATACCCACTGGATGGCCAACATCCAATGATAACCAAAACAGGGCTATAAGGCTCAATCCTCTCACTTTAACTGAGGACAATCCTGAGGGACCATCCCAGCTTCAGAGATCCTCGTGAGTAAAGGTAGGCCTTGTCACAGTAGTTCAACCCAACTCCTCCCTTTATTTAGTTTTGCCTCTTTTCCTTCCCCTCACAGATGTTGATTCTGAGAACACACCTTAATAAACCATTTAAACAAACCTCAATCTCAAAATCTGCTTCCAGGGCAACCCAATCTGTGACACGCCACATCCAACTAAGCCCCTCTAACCTACAAGAAACAGTAGCAACTATTGCATTGAGCATCCAATAATTTTAAGGAGGCATGATCTCTGTTGCAACCACAGAATAATTATTCAGTGCACATGTATAATTACTGTATCTACAAGTTTTATGTTTAGCTTTTTAGGACAAGTGTTACCTGGTGAATTATACAATCAATATGCCCAAGTTTTATTGCCTTAAAAATACTGCCACCTTGGATTTAAGTTTTAAAACAAGCTTTATTTTAATGCTAACCATTGCAGAAATACTTTCTGTAATTATATTTAAATTATTTTGACCAATCTACATTAAACTTAAGACTCAGGCACTATGTTCAAAAGTTCTATCATATAAAAGTTCTCATTGACACCACAAACAAATATGCCTTATAGGACAGTGTTATTTATTATGTCTGTGCAACAGAAAATACCACAAAAAATTATAATCTTCAAGCAACCTGTCTGATAAATTCTCAGCCATATTTTCAATGTGCCAACTAACAGCATTTCTGTTTAGCTTTCCACTTGAAACTTAAGAATACACGTGTTGTTATCTCACTCAATAGATGCTCTTTTGTAAATGTGTATCAGTAAACCTAATGCCTGGCAATCTTTTTCCTCAATATAGCTACATTTTACAATAGGATTGCTTTTTTTTTTTCCACTTTCCAAAGTAAACTCAGTAGAAATTTTGCTCCTTTTCTTGAATTCAGTTTTTCATTACATACCTTGTCTGTGCACTGGTCATAGTTTCTATTATATTTTATTGCATAAAGTGTTTTTAAGTTGTAGTCATGCCAGGCACAGGGGCACATACCTATAATCCCAGCAGCTCAGGAGGCTGAGGCAGGAGGATCTCGAGTTCAAAGCCAGCCTTAGAAACAGTAAGGTGCTAAGCAACTCAGTGAGACTCTGTTTCTAAATAAAATACAAAATAGGGCTGGGGATGTGGCTCAGTGGTCTAGTGCCCCTGAGTACAAACCTTAGTACCCCCCCCAAAAAAAAAAGTTGTAATCATTTGACGCAATTTGTTTGTATATTAAACGTACAAGAATTTCTTCTCACGGGCTGGGGATGTGGCTCAAGCGGTAGTGCGCTCGCCTGGCATGCATGCAGCCTGGGTTCGATCCTCAGCACCACATACAAAGATGTTGTGTCCGCCAAAAACTAAAAAATAAATATTAAAAAATTCTCTCTCTCTCTAAAAAAATGTTTAAAAAAAGAATTTCTTCTACTTCTATCACAAAGAAATCTGTTCTTTTCCATTTTCTTTAGAGATGTGGGTGTCATGATATCTTATTTGTCTCTTATATCTGCTATAAAAATAATAACAACATACAGAAATGATAAAAAATGGGCAACCTGACACATAGACTATAAGAGAAAATTGTATGGACTACTGCAAACTGGAGTATACATCCAATGTCTAAAGGTGGCAACTGCTACTTAACTACAAATGATTTTTGCTTACTATTTCCAGATTTTTCAATGTTATTCAAGAGAAACCAGAAAACCTGACTTTTATGTTAAATTTAATGTTCATCCATGGAAACTTTATTAGTCATTGTGATTGGCATGTTTGTTTCCTCTTTTCAGGGTTCCAAATTTTTATTTAAATTTTAAAAGCTTTATTATACTAGAACACAGAACACTTCCAATTATTTTTTTGGAAAGAAAAAGGACAAAACTTTAAAACAACCAAAACTTTAAAAAACTAAAATTAAGTGAATTTCTTTTTTGTGAACAGGATAGAGGAAATTAGACTATCTGGCTAAATAATTAGGTGGATTTATATTAGGTTCAATGATTGTTCCCCCAAAAAAACCCAAAACATCAATTAATGGGTTGAAGTTAACCTGAAAATTAGTCTGTGCTGCCATGAGGGTTCTGGCCTCAGTTTTACCCCATTTATCAAGTTAGATTAGGAGTCAGCAACTATTACCTGTAGTCCAGCTGTTTAGTTTTATAAGTTTCACTGGTGGATCCAGACATGGTGGCATATGCCTATAGTCAGAGCTATTCAGGAAGCTAAGGTGGGAGGATTACTTGAGCCTAGGGAGTCAAGACCAGCCTGGGTAATAGAGCAAGACCTCCTCTCAAAACAAAAGTGTTTTTGGAACATAGTCACATGTTTCACTTGTTTCATCTATGGCTACTGTAAAAGCAATGGCAAAGTTGACTAGCTGTGACAGAAACTATGTACTCCACAAACCTAAAACATATTCTATCTTGTCATTTAAGAAGTTTGTGGATCCCTGAGGTAGATGAAGACAGGTGGCATGACTATCAAACCTGAAGATGACACAAACGAGAATGAATTGTTAATATACTGCATGATAATTGAAATTCACAAAAATCAGAACATCTAAAAAAAACAGGCTATAACAATCAGACTGATATTTAGTAGGTGGGGGCTGGGGATCTACCTCAGTTGGTAGAGTGCTTGCCTTGCATGCACAGGCCCTGGGTTCAATCACCAGCACCACAAAAAAAAAAAAAAAGAATGGCTACTGGGTACTTACTCAACCATAAAAGTAAAGGATGTGGAATTCAGGCATTAAGAGCAACTGGTGTTATAAAAATATTGTTTTGTAAGTCTAGTAAAATAACCACATGATGTGGCTGCCAGAAAAGATCCAATTTTTCTTTTCTTTTCTATTTTTGGTATTGGGGATTGAATCCAGGATTTCATGCATGCTAAGCACATACTCTACCTCTGAGCTACACCCACAGCCCCAGAAAAGAGCCAATTTAAATTTTGTCGACATTAAAAGAAATATTGGATCTAGAATAGTGCTGTCCAGTAGAAATCCCTGTTAAACGGAAATGTTGTCTACCTGTGCTGTCCAATAAGGTAACCATAGCTATAAGTGGCTATTGAGACTTGATATGTGGCTCTTGTGGTTAAGGGACCAAACTTTAAATTTTATTTAAATAGCTACATGTGTCTGCTTGCTACCATATTGGACAGTACAAGTTTAGAACATTTAGAACATGAAAAGTATATGTTATTGCTTGGCCACATCGGAATATTGTGTTCAGTTCAGTTACCACATTTATCCAGGAAGTAACTACATCATGAACAATGTTAAAATGAACTGAGGAAGAGCTGACAAATTAAAGATTTAGATGTTGCCATGCAGTAATCCTGGGATGTTTTACTACTAAGCAACATCCCCAGCCTTTTTATTTATTTCTTATCTTGAGATTGGGTCTTGCTAAGTGATATAGGTCCTCACTATGTTGCTAAGGCTGGCTTCAAACTTGTGACCCTCCTGCCTCAGTCTTCTGAGTCACTGGGATTATAAGCATGTGCCACCATGCATGGCCCTGATTATTTTTTAGTTACAGCTTTATTGAGGTATAATTCAGACACCATAGACTTTATCCATTTAAAGTACACAATTCAATGGTTTTTAGTATACTCTCAGAGTTGTGCAAGTATTAATCAATTTTATAACACTTTCATCATCTACAGCCCTGGATAATCACTTGTCTTTTTTCTGCCTATAAATCTGCCTATTTGGTACATATCATATAAAATAAATCTTATAATATGCATTTTTTGTGTGTACTGGTTTTTCACTTAACATGCTTTATAGTATGGGTATACCACATTTTATTTATCCATTAATCAGTTGATAGATATGTGCGTTGTTTCCACATTTGCCTATTATAAATGAAGCTGCTGTGAACATTGGTATACAATATTTTGTGGATCTATGCTTAGAATTTTCTTGGTTATAAACTTAGGAGTGGAATTTCTAGATACTATAGTTTGGATGTGCTTTGCTCCCCAAAGGTTCACGTGTTGGAGGCTCAGTCCCCCGAGTGGCAGTGTTGGCATGGTGTGGAACCTTTAAGCAGTAGGGTCTAGTGAGAGATCCTTAGGTGATTGGGGGTGCTGTCCTCTTAAAGGAATACTGGCGTTCTGGAGTAAGTTATCACAACAGTGAGTTGTTATAAATCCGGAGCCAGAAGCTTAGTTTGTCTTTGGCTTCCAGTATTAAAATGTGACCACTTGCTCCCACACACACACTCCCACTGTTGCCATCACCCATGATATGATAAAGTCAAGAAGGCCATCACTAGAACTGAAGCAATGCCAGTTACATGACCTTGAACTTTCAAACTATGTGCTACATAAGTAGCATGCCACAGATATTTTATTATAATGACAAAAAGCTGACTGATATACTGGGTCATATGATAACTCTGTTTAACTTATTGAATAAATAACACAGTTTTTCAAAGAAGTTGCACCATCTTACATTCCCACCAACAGTATATGAGGATTACAATTCTCCACATTCTTGTCAATGTTTGCCATTATTTTTATTCTTATTTTTTTGGATGGGGAATTGAACCCAGGGGTGCTTAACCACTGAGCTACATCCCCAACCCTTTTTATTTTATTTTATTTTTTTGAGACAGTGTCTTGCTAAGTTGCTTAGGGCCTTGCTAAGTTGCTGAGGCTGGCTTTGAACTTGTGATCCTCCTGTCTCAGCCTCCTGAGCCGCTGGAATTACAGGCAGATGCTACCATACCTGGCTGCCATTATCTTTTCTATTATAGCTAACCTAGTAGATGTGAAATGTCTTCTCATTGTGGTTGATTTGCATTTACCTGATGGCTAATGATGTTGAGCATCTTTTCAAGTGCTTATTCCACAGTGATTCTTAAGACATTAAAGTTTGAGAATCACTAAAATGTCTATACAAACTTCAAGGTCCCTTTTGACATTAATAATCCCATGAAGATAAACACAGTGAAGCATATAACTTGTAAATATGTATCCATCCATCCTTCCTGTTCTACAGGACTGGCCTGCATTTTATTCTTTTTATTTTATATTAAAATATTAATATGACACATTAAAATTAACTTTATTATTGAATAAAGAAGTAGTACCATCTTCTAAACTGTTCACCACAATGATAAATACTGTGCTCTCAAAATATGAGTATATGCCTGTATATATTCAGTATATGTTAATGAAAACCACAGAAAAGGTTAAACTTTAGAAAAAGGAAAATCAATTCTTCTGTACCTTTCATGATCCATCAGCAGTTTAACAATATTCAGACAGAAGTCTAAAGGCATATCAAAATGTAGTATTTCCATGACAGCTAACAAAGTGAAAAAAACACAATCATCATATCAGTTTCATTTTTTTAAGAAAACTTAGCTATTTTCATCACCTTTCCTCTAGTCAAAATTTACATACTAAATGCTTGCTATATACCATATTTTGCCTAGCAATTTATAAAAATCTTTTTTAAGTACTAATATCCAAAGCTAGAAAGAAGGTAGTGTCATAGGCAAAGGAACCTGGTACCATCCTTTTGAAAAGCAATTTGGCAATACTACATGCTAAAAACACCACAGTTAAGACCTTGGAATCTGAAGTCAGGTGAACCTAAATTTGATATCACTTGCCACCTGTATGACCATAAGCAAAGTACTCAACTTTTTGCACCTTAGATTTGTCACCTGTGAAATGGAGAATATATTACCAATTTCTTAGTTTTTTGAGAAGACTATATAAGACAATGTATTGAAATTATATGTACCTAGCACTTAATAAACATTACACTCAATAAATGGCAGTTATTATTAGTGTTATTCACATTACTTCAGAAATTGCACTACTGAAAAGTCATCTGAAATAAATATGGGAAAAGGTTTTTGAACAAAAATGTTAAAATCAGTATATATTATTATTTTTTAATATTTATTTTTTAGTTGTAGTTGGACATAATACCTTATTTTACCTATTTATTTTTATGTGGTGCTGAGGATCGAACTCAGGGTCTTGCACATGCAAGGTGAGCGCTCTACTGCTGACCCACAACCCCAGCCCCAAAATCAGTGTATACCATAATAATAGAAAGAAAAAATAACCCAAATATGCACTATACGATAGCCTTAAACTGTTATGCAACTATTAATATTGCTGAATATAAGATAACATGGGAAATTGAATATGCACTGATTGAAAAATGTTTCTAAGACTAGTATGTGAAAAATTGGAAAACAAGGTTATATGTACTATATGATTATAATTCTGTAAAACACACAAGAAAAAAAACTGAAAATGCTAAGTGACTGTGTTTAGATTCAATGTGTATTCTCTGTGCCAGGCACTGTCTTGCTGCTGTAAACCCAGAAAACAACACACAAAAATCACTGTTCTTAGAAAGCTTATATTCTAGATGGTAGAACTATGGAAATTTTAGTATCTTCCCAAATCTTCTTTGATGAGCATGTGATATCCTTTCATAATAAAAAAAACTGTATATTTTTAAATTTTCACTTTTTTTCTATAAAAAAATATCAGTAGCCTGGCATGGTAGCACATGACTATAATCCCAGAGGCTTGCAAAGTGGAGGAAAGAGGATTATAAATTCAAGACCAGCCTGGGCAATTGATCAAGATCCTGTCTCACATGAAAAATAAAAGGGCTGGGGATATAGCTCAGTGATAGTGCACATTTGGGTTCAATCCCCAGTTCTATATTTAAAAAAAACAGTGAAATTCTAATGACAGTAATTATGTTAACCATTGTAAGAGTACAGAACTTTTACTAGTAAAGAAATGAAGCGACTAGGGCTGGGGATGTGATAGAGCACTAGGGTGTGCCACGCCCTGGGTTCAGTCCTCACTGGGTGTAACACCTACCACAAAAATACTATAAAATGCAAATTTCATAATTATCTCAATACATAAAAATAAAAATTAATTTTATTATTTTAAAATATTAAAAACTTGGATTCAGGGAAGTCTCCTAATTTTTAAAAAATATTTATCTTCTAGTTGTAGTTGAACACAATACCTCTATTTTATTTATTTATTCTTATGTGGTGCTGAGGATCGAACCCAGGGCCTCGCATGTGTGAGGTAAGTGTTCTACTGCTGAACCACAACCCCAGCCCTCCTAATTTCTAATCAAACTTTGTCACTCTAACAGTCTCCAAATTGAGTTAAGTAAAAACAATCAAGGAAAAGAATAATTTCACTTTACCTTGCTTTGTTTTGGATTTTTTTTCTTAGACAGGTATATGAGAAGCAGACCTTAAAGTGAAATTATTCTTGGGGCTGAGGATTCAGCTCAGTGACAGAGCACTTGCCTAGCACGTGAAAGGCCCTTGGTTCAGTCCCTGGCCCTGAAGAAAAAGGTAATCTTTTTTTGTGGTGGTAGACAACTTCAGAAGGTTTGGGCAGCTATAATTCTCTGCTGGACTAAAAGAAAACTGATTGCTTTTATTCAGCTTTTTTTTTTTAAACCACCTTTTAAATTTGCACCTATTCTTTATTCTGATTCCTCCTGGTTGGTAATCTCTTTCCTATGTGATCAGTTTCTTTCTCAGCCACCACCAAATTATATCTATTGTTAGTATACTACAAAAGATCTTGTCTTCAACAAATTGGTGATATTTCAAAATTGTGTACTCTTTATACACAGAGATGATACCTTCAAGGAGTTCTTCATTAGGTGTTTCGCCTTTCAAGAGGATTCTCATCTTTAAGAAAAGCCCAGCTGGATTTAAATGTGCCTATTTTAGACAAAGAAACCACAATGATATTATAACTCTGGAATGTAAAAGACAATTTTCAAGTAATTACCTGCTTTATTCAACCACTGAATGATGACTCAGGATCAAAGGAATTCAAAATCATAAAAATCATATAATAACATCTGGTCTATTCCTGAGGATATTTTCTGATATTTTATTCAATCTAAACAAAATAACATGAGGAAAAGAATATGCAAACATTTCCATAGAGTGACAAATATTTAGTGGCAAGGTCAATTCTTAAACTGTGTGAATCATAGATAATATTCTTCATAAGCAAAACCTCAAACATCACTTAGATTTATTTTCTTTTGAGACTTTAATAAGTAAAGCTCTTTGTAAACAATGTTAGAATGAAATGAAAAAAAATATTGTCTTTTCTACAAGATATATGTGTGTTATTTACCATTAGTAACAATTTTCTCTGAATGATGTTTCCAAGTCACTGTTATCTGGCCCCAATTAATCTGTGATCTCTTTCTTGGTTCTACATTTAT
The DNA here is from genome assembly GCF_001458135.2 of Marmota marmota marmota. Taxonomy (NCBI): domain Eukaryota; kingdom Metazoa; phylum Chordata; class Mammalia; order Rodentia; family Sciuridae; genus Marmota; species Marmota marmota. The sequence goes on along the minus strand of NW_026000294.1, from coordinate 1,905,045 downwards.
CTGACAGGGTACATCTTTACACAACAGGCTAAGATTAAAAGTGCAGCTTAGGCCCATAGAAAAGAACCTTCCTCTCTATAATGCCAAGTAGCCTCTACACAAACATTGTATTCATTGGATCCATACTCTGCAAATAATTGCAGTTATTCATACATTAAGAATGAATGGGGGACGGGGCTGGGGTTGTGGCTCAGCAGTAGAGCATTCACCTAGCTTGTGCAAGGCGCTGGGTTAGAATCTCAGTACCACGAAAGAAAGAAAGAAAGAAAGGAAGGAAGGAAGGAAGGAAGGAAGGTAGGTAGGTATTGTGTCCAACTACAACTAAGAAAAAAATAAAAAAAGAAAGAATAAACGGGGGTG
>NW_026000294.1:1857027-1903105 GCF_001458135.2 Marmota marmota marmota | reverse complement strand
AAAAAAAAAAAAAAAAAAAAAAAATCATTGCTTCTGATTCTCTGAAGAACCCTGAATAATACAATGTTGTTCAAGGAGAAAAGTAACATAAGAAAAATAACACTTTTAAAATTTAAAAATATTTTATTTTTATTTATTTTTTAAATATTTTTTGTTATAGGTGGATGCAATATCCTGCCTCAAACAAAAATAACATAAAAATAAGCATAACGCAAGATAGAATTTGAATGTAGAAAAAGAAATAAAAATCACTTGAAATGGTAACTACTGGTGGAAATAAATAAGATTTTTTTCCTTATTATTTATATGTCTTTAAAAAGAAAATTAGTATTTAAACAAAATAATAAGATAGTATTGTAGTTTTATAAAATGAAATGTAAAATACATGACAATAAAACCATAAAGATTATGCTAGAAAAACTGTAAGTGTACCTTAGATAAGACAAATAAGAGGTCTATCATATAAGTTCAAGAAGTCTATCATACAAAAAAAATCAATAAAATAAATACAATAGATACTCAAATAATTCCAAAAAGGAAAAAAAAGAGGGGGAGGAAGAATAAAGAATGATAAGACAAGAAGAAAATAAATAATAAGATGAGATCATAGACAGAAACTTAAAAATATCAGTAATCACATTGAATCTGTATATTCTGAACATCACAGTTAAAAACTAGAGATTGTCAGATTGGGTAAAGGAGTAGATTACAACTATTTGCAGCTCCAAAGAAATGCAATTTAAATGAAAATACAAAGATCTGGGGATACACCTCAGTTGGTAGAGTGCTTGTTTCCCATACACAAGATCCTGGTTTCAATCCCCAGTGCCACACACACAAAAAAGAGATTTTTCCTAACATGCTCTAGGCCCTGTGCTCATCTTGAGCATAGTAAACAAAAAAAAATTAAATAAATGAAAAGTCATAAACAGGTAAAATGACGAAACAAGATACACCATGATATCATAAGAAAGCTGAAATAGTTATATTAATATAAGATAAAGTCAATCTAGAGACATAAATTTGTATTCTATTCATCAACAAGGAAAAAAAAACTTTGAATGAATCTCAGAATAATTTTGCTCAGTAAAGAAGCCATAAGGGGCTGGGGCTGTAGCTCAGTGGTAAAGCACTCGCCTAGCATGTGCGAGGCCCTGGGTTCCATCCTCAGCACCACATATAAATAAATAAAGATATTGTATCTAACTATAACTAAAAAAAAAAAATAAATAAACATTTAAAAAGAAGCCATAAAAAAGAGTATATTCTCTGTGATTCTATTTATATATGACTCTACAAAATGAAAGCATATCAGTGGTTGCCTGGGGAAGGATGTGAGGGAAAGGTAATAAAAAGACATGAGGAAATTTGGGGAATGTTATATATACAGCCATCTCTCCATATCTAGAGGTATGAAATCCGCAGATTCAACCAACCATGGATAAAAAATTTGAAAAATTTACATCTGTCCTGAATAGGTACAGACATTTTTCTTATCATTATTCCCTAAACAGTATAGTATAACCTATTTATATAGCATTTACATTTTATTCAGTATTTTAAGTAATTTAGAGATGATTTAAAGTATATGGAGGATGTACATAGGTTCCATGAAAATACTATGCTATTTTATATAATGGATTTGAGCATCCACAGATTTTGGTATTTTTATGAAAGTCTAGGATCAATCCCCCAGGGATACTGAAGGATGACTACCTTCTTGATTGTGATGATTGTTTCACAAGTATGTATGAATGCCAAAAGTCATCAAATTTTATACAATAAATACATAGTTTATTGTATGTCAATTATACCTTAACAAAACCATTAAAAGATGATTAAGGATATCATCATTGAATTATAGATCAATGAAAAAGTAGAAAGACAAAAATCCAAACTGATAATATACAAATAAGTAAATAATATTAAGTAAATAGGAATGGAATAGAAGGGAGAGGTTATGCTTATAGATTTCTGAGTGCAAAGTGGAGGAAGTACTGAAGTTAGGAAATAATCATTTGGCAACAATCATACTAAAGACTGGTTCAAACAAGAATGCTAACTCTAAACAAAAATTTTAATAAAAAGCAAAACATGTATGATACATTGATTTCCCTAATTAACTGTTCTTTACTTGCAAGGGAAAAATAGTAAGTATGTAGTGAGGAAACTGGACAACACCTTTGACTAGCTGATCAATATTATCATCACAATGAGGAGCAGATGAGCATCATATGCCTCGAGATGTGAAGCTCTGAGAAGGGACATAGCACCACTTATGTAGCAATATAGCTAGGAATGCATGATTTGAATTTAATCATGAGGAAACATCAGATAAACTCTAAATGAAGAACTTTCAGTTAAAACAAGATGGAATCTACTGTATTTTTCCAAATGGTCAATGACACAACACTCAAAGAAAAGCTGTGAAAAGTTCCAGTTTTGATTACAGGAGACTAAAGAGACATGACAGATAAATGCAATACCTGATCCTGATCTTTTTGGGTTTTTTATTTTTATTTATTTTTTTTTGGTACTAGGGATTGAATCCAGGGGTGCTTTACTACTGAGATACATCCTTGTTCCTTTTATTTTAATTTTTTTTAAAATTTTGAGATAGGTTTCAGTAAATTGCTGAGGCTGGCCTTGAACTCTTGATCCTCCCACCTTAGCCTTCTGGGTCACTGAGATTACAGGCATGTACCACAATACCCAGCTAGACTAAATATTTCATCAGAGGAAAAATGAAAATTCATTATTGAGGAGATATAGAGAGAAAGAAGTTGGGGAGAGGAGAGGGAAGGAAGAAGGAAAGGGAAGGCGAGTACCTCATAAGCTTGCAAAATATTTATAACAGGTGAACCTGGGTAAAATATACAGAGATGTTATTTGAACTATTTTTGTTCTTTCAACTTTTCTGTAAATTTGAAATTATTTCCAAATAAACCTGTTTAAAGATGTATATTGCAACTGAAATCCTAATGTACCTATTTTAGCTATGTCAGGTTCAATAACTAGGCTATTATGTCACGTGATGTGTCATGAGCAATGCAAGTGAATAATCATTACTATAAAACTGCAACTTCTGCATCCAATGAACAAAAACAAAGATGCTGGCAGAAAAACATATAGTTAGTATGCAACTTCTTGAGTCATCTTGGTCCCTATTTTTTATTAGGACTTGCATCTTAGTAAATTAAATAAATGAGTAAAAGGATACAACTCTTGAAAATGTTCCTTAATGTTTATACTTTTAAATTTAAAAAAATATTTTAATATTAATAAAGGCTTTTCAGCATTAAATAGAGCCAGAGACAGACAGACAGGCATGTCTGTTTTATTCTTTTGTGGGCTGCCATAACAAGATACCATAAATTGTGTAACATATAAAAACATACGTTTATTTCTCACAGTTCTGGGGGCTGGAAACTCCAAATTTAAGGTACTAGCTGATTCAGCTTTTGATAAGGGTCTGCTTTCTCAGAGACTGTTCATTCTCACACAGTGTATCCCCATATGGTAGAACATGCAACCAAGCACCCTTGGGCTTCTTTTATAAAGGTGCTAATTCCATTTTTCAAGAGAGATTCATTTCCCAAAGTCCTAAACTAGTACCATCACCTTAATGGTTAGGATTTCAATGTTTGAGTTTGGGGAGAACACAAACATTCAGATCATAACAATATATATTTTTTTTACCTTTCTGTTCTATAGAAGAGATTTGAATAATTTATTATTAAAAAAGAATACTGAAACAAATGTCTAAACTGGATTTAAAAATGTGAATTAAAGCTTTAAATTTTGAATATATTGTATTAATATTCAAAAGTAAAACCTCTCAGACCTTGTTTGCTAGGATTATAGCGCTGAGGGCCTTTTCATAATATTCTCTGTCATCCCAATCCAAATAGGCAGTAGCTAGTAACCGTAGAACTTTAGCCTGCAATTAAAAATGAAATAAAACATTTAGCTGAAGGTTAAACTGCAACACAGCAGCTCACAAGCACTTACATAGTGACAGGCATCTACTCAAATGTGTCTCCTGTATGAAATATCATTCCTTAAGCAACTTCATAGTCTTGAGATACATCTTGTCATTATGGTACCAGATACCAAATATTGTCTATGAATCTTGTAAAGGTATTGTGTCCAACTACAACTTAAATAAAATATTTTTTTAAAAGGCAAATAAGGCATGACGATTTTTAATTTAATCAACTTAAAACCTACCATCTAGGTAGCATTGTTATTAGGCCTACATCAAAAGAGAAAGATATAATATGTCCCTCAAATGCTTTATAGCGTAGTTAAAATCAATTTATTGGATCAGGGCATCCCCAACACCATTTTGGTATGAACAGATAAAACTTCCTATGGAGAGAATTTCTCCCAATTCAGCTACATTTTAAAATAAATAAAGCATCTCCTAATCAAGTCAGTTTCTCCAGCCAGGTCAGTGTTGATAAAACATATAATTCTAGTCAGTGTGGACATGTGCATCTATAGATTCACAATTTGAAAGAACCAGCCCTACTTCAGTGAAATTCCTCTAAGTAAAATGAGGATAGCAGGACCATAGAAAGGTGATTTATTGATTTTTTAAAAAATTAAATTCATTAGTGTTATGTAAATATAGAGAAATAACATTTAGGATATCGTATCTCTCATTTTTTAATTCAAAAACTATAATGGATCTAATAAGATATATATAAAGTACTCAATGTCATTATTATTATGAAATAACTCTCTAAGAAGTTATAAGCTCCCTAGAGAACTTTTTTTTTTTTTTAAAGAAATTTTTTTAATATTTATTATTTTTTTTTTTTTTAGTTTTCGGCAGACACAACTTCTTTGTATGTGGTGCTGAGAATCGAACCCGGGCCGCACGCATGCCAGGCAAGCGCGCTACCACTTGAGCCACATCCCCAGCCCCCTAGAGAACTTTTATGGAATAAATATGGCATTTCTGAGAACTACTGTAGCTACAACTATTTTATAATAATAAAAGGGTCAAATCATCAGAAAGACGAAAATGGATGATTCTCAAAATTTATGTAAAGCAAATGAAATCATATGCAAAACAGCACATACTGAGTGATTCCATTTACACAAAGCTCAAGAACAGCCCAAAATAATTTATAATAAAAGAATAGTGTTAATTTTTCCCTTGAAAGAAATAAATATTGACTAGAACAGGTCCAAGGAAACTTTAGGGATTGACAGAAGTTTCTGTATCTTTATCTCTATGATGGTCACAAGATTATATATTAAAATTCATTAAGCTGTACATTTAAGATTTATGCAGTTTACATAAATTAGACCTCAATAAAGTACTGTTGGGATAAAAGAAAAACTACTTCATAATGTTACCTCACCAAACTTCACAATATGAATATTCCATTTCAATCAGGTTTCTATGCTATTTTCCATCTTCATTTCCTCCTCAGATATTCTCTCATCTAAATCCCTTGCCTCCTGGAATCCTCTTCTTCCTCTTTTCTAACTGTATGATCCCCAAGTACAAAGCCTATTACCAAAAGGCTTCTTCAACTACACTAGTTAACTTTGATGGACAACTTCTACATACTTCAGGTCAGTGTCACAAAGTTTTATCACTTATTTACCCAAATTGTTTCACTTGTACTAGTGCTTTTTAAATCTATGTTTGTAATTTTATTTGAAGTATATACACATAAAAAATTTAAAAATCTTAAGAGTACATCTCTTGAATGTTCACAAAATGAACACGTTTAACAACAAAGAAATCAAGAAACAGCATTGGTTAGGGGGCAGTGGAGCTGCCTACTTAGCTGGGTTCAATTTCCAGCACCAAAAACAAAAAAGAAGGAAAGAAAGAAAAGAAGCAGAGCATTGAAAGCAACAAGTGCACCTCATACTTCTTTTGAGATACTACTCCAAATAAGGATAACTTGATCCCTTGACTTTCAATATCATATATTAGTTTTGCCTGATTTTGGCATTTATACTTCTGGAATCATATAGTATATGTTAAATTGTATCTTGCATTTTTTTTTGAGACAGGGTCTTGCTCTTGACCAGGCTGGTATCAAACTCCAAGGAAATCAAGGCTCAACTGATCTTCCTGTCTCAGCCTCTCAAGAAACTAACTATAAGCATATGCCACAACATATGCCATGACTAGTTTTTTTTTTTAAGATTTTTTTAAGATGGACACAATATCTTTATTTATTTTATTTATTTTTATGTGGTGCTGAGGATGGAACCCAGTGCCTCACATATGGGAGGCAAGCGCTCGACCACTGAACTATAACACCAGCCCATCATGACAAACTTTTATCTTGCTCTCTTTATTCAGCATTACATGTGAAAACATGCATATTGCTGCAATTACTATAGTACATTGATTATCATTGCTATATAATATTCCATTAAGTGACAATATCACTATATATCACCACATAAAAATGCATAATTATATTAGTATATAATTTTTAATTGTGGTAAACTACATCTTAGCTATTTTTAAGTGTTTTTTTTAATTTATTAGTTCTAATCAGTTATACATGACAGTAGAAAGCTCTTCAATTCATTGTATACAAATGGAGCATAATTTTTCACTTCTTTGGTTGTACATGAAGTAAAGTTACACCATTTGTACAATCATACATGTACCTAGGATAATGATGTCTGTCTCATTCCATCTTTCCTACCAATTTTATCCATTTTTATGTGTACAGTTTAGTAGTACTACAAATATTCACCCTGTTATACAACCACTATCCACCATCCATCTCCAATACCTTTTAATCTTGCAAAATTAAAACTCTGTATCCATTAAACAATAATTCCCTATTTCCCCCTCCTCCCAGTCCCTGCCACTATCATTTTACTATCTGTCTCTGAATTGTATGACTACTGTAGGTACCCCATATAAATAGAACAATGTTTATCATTTTGCAAATGGCTTATTTCACATAATATAATGCCCTCATGGGGCTGGGATTGTGGCTCAGCAATAGAACACTCACCTAGCATGCACGGAGCCCTGGGTTCAATCCTCAGCACCACATAAAAATAAATGAATGGAATAAAGGTATTGTGTCCAACTACAACTATAAAAAAATAAATATTTTTTAAAAAATATAATGCCCTCATGATTCATCCACATTTTAAGAATTTATTTCTTATTTAAGAATGAATAATATTTTGTTGTATTAAATAGCCAAACGCTGTTTAAAATGCCTTATATATATTAACTCATGGGTTGATTGTGAAGCTCTGGGTTATATTATATTACCATTTACATTTTATGGAAACTAATGCACTAAGATGTTAAATGATGTGTCCCACAGATAATCTATTCACAAATGGGGGGTAGAGTATTATAACTTTGTATCAATTCCATAAACTATTTCTTCAATTGACTTTTCCAATATTTATTTTTATTTGGTGCCACGGATCGAATCCAGTGCCTCATATATGCTAGGTGAGTGTTCCACCACTGAGTCACAATCCCCACCCCCCACCCAACTTCTCCAATATTTAATATGATCCTTACCAGCATTTCTGGCCCAACAGAATTCATATCCATCTTCCCAATATCATAGCTTTGGCTATCATTAAAAAGGGAAAAATATATATATACATCTGTGTATGTACATATTTATATTTCAATATATATCATTTTAAAGATTACATATTATTAAGAAGACACAATCATACTTTATTCAAATTTTTCTATTTTGTACTACAAGAGATGGTTAGCTAACTAACATAAAAGTCAATTTTATACAGCAATACTTCCTAACTCTAGAAAAAACACAATTTCCTCAAGAGATAGCCAACATATCAACACTGTGATTATATTAATGCTCTTTTTAATTTGGCTATAAATATATATACTGCATTAAATTAATTTACACATGTATTTAAGCTTTTAGTTAGTGGGCACATTTTGAAGTCTAAGAAATATAAATGCATTTTAAAATAAAATAAATACAGCTGTTATCACAGAAACAAATGTGTTAGCAATATTCATTAAACCTTATGATACCCTTGTGAAGCACTATTGGTTCTATTTTGCAGCTGAATGAACCAACAAAGCAAGAGTGATTTCTAATATATTCTAGATTCGTAGGTAGAATGAGAGCTGAAAAGATAGGGAGTAGAGAAATTTGACTTTCAGTTCTCTGCTTTAATTACCAAGACATATTCTCTATTGGACATTCTGATAACCACACACAATATATTACTATGACTCTCAAGATTTCAAAATTGAAAACTGAAAAAGTGAAATAAAGATCATTCACCATTGGTATTCCAGGGGAGTATTTCAATAAATCTTGGTAAATTAAACTAAGTTAAAGACAGTATTTTGAAATACAAAATGTTCTTAAAAAAAAAAAAGACCCAGAATTGAGAAAACAAAGTTTTAGCTTGTTAACAACGATATAATGTTAGCCTAGTCACTGTAAGCCTATTTAATGGGGGTTATGTAACATTAAACTTTCTACTACAAGTCTTTAAAACAACCAATAACAAAGGAAACTTTGGCAATAGTGATTTAAGGAGCTCTTTTGACCCTTCTCCACCTCTGTGAAGTGACCATTCACTTGGAAATTAAGACAAACAACCACATAAAATTGGTAGTGTGTCATAAGGGCATATAGAAATATGGGGAAACATTTGTTATGAATATAAACGAAATCTCATTAAAAACAGTGAGAATCTGTGTCATTTAAACTACTTCTATCCATTTTGGCTCTATGTGGTGGGTGCGGTCAAGAAGATGGAAATTCTCTCCCCCTCCTTCTCCTGAAATGCTAGGCTCTGGTTTCACCTTAGGAGGGGCTGGCTACCAGCCCTTCTTACCATTCTCAGGCCTGTGTTATGGAATTACTATTCAGGGCAGGCACAATTATGAAGCCTTGGCTTCTTCGGTCCACTCAGCTTTCACTCTTAGGCTAAGGACTCTACCATGGGAATTTCAGGTGAAGAATACTGATACCCTGATCACCTTTACCCCAGTTGATTCATCAGGCAGAGCTTCCATGTCAAAACTAAGAAGACTAGAAGTAACATACAGCCAGTATACACTCATAAAGCATGGGTATAATTCTCAGAGAAGCAAGTCACATTCCCAGCTCTAGTCGTGTGGCAGAGAAGTTCTGCCTGGGGAGTGAGGGGAAACAGGCAGTTAAGAGAACACTGAGTGCACCTTGTTGAAAACAATGGAGATCTGGGTGGTGAGCAATTATGAGGAGACTGGCTGGTAGCTCCTCGGTAATCTTGCAACAAGTTAAAGCAGCAGACAAGCCAGAAGGTTAGCACGGAGACCAAGGAAAGAAAAAAACAAGAACATCTCTTGGGTCACACTTATCCCTGAGGGCCCAAAAGGCTGTGTATCTGTGCTAGGTTGCACCCACTCAGGCACAATCAGAGGTTGTAGTGAGGCGACTAGAAAGTGTTACTGAAAGCATAAACAGATCCATCAGCAAACAGCTTGAGCCTGAGTGGATCAAGGGGCTTAAGCAGAACCTCTGACCAAACACCAACTGAAAATTATGCTAAGATGAAGGGTTACTGTAAGAAAGCTAAGTTTAAAAATAAAATCATCTCATACCTAGAGTTCTGAGACTATATGCCCAAGACAGTGCTTTCTCAGTCAAACAGGGAAAGAATCTTACTGAATAAGAATAGTGAATGATCCCCAATCAAAAGTGATGGGCCCTAATTGAGGTCTTGTTCAAATGCAGAACAACACCTGCAGGCTAACCAGTGGAAATACTAATGAGCAACACCAGGCCTATTTCAAATGTAAAAGGCCTAGAGGGTCACCTGTGGGAACCCCTTCAGCCAACTCCTTTGTCCCAGAGTTGGGAAAACCGGAAGGTGGGGGTGAACCCAGATGGAAATTATAGGAAGGGGATAGGCTTGGTGCTATTTTCCATGCCCTGTTTAACAGCTTTTGTTCCATGCTCTACCCAGAGCCATATGCAAGGTACTAATTTAGCACAGCAAAATGGGTTTTCTGCATGGCGGGAGTTCTCTTTTCTCACTTAAATAAATCCTACTGTGCTTACGTTTTCCTTCCGTGATTGTTCCTGGATTTTACTCTTCAAACTTATGAGACAAGAACCCAGAAGGAAATTGGCATAGCGGGGAATCCAGTCTCATCTCAAAAACTCTGGTTTCATTACTAGTCCCTGCCTGAAAGCAGGGTAAAACAGTAAACTTCCTGAAATGTGAAAACAACCTCTAAACAAACACACATTCTAGAGGAAAGGGGAAAGCCTAAACTGGCTAAGTGCACAACCTTTGACCAATAACTGGATTACAAGGATGCAGGAGTGACATCTAGGAGGCCATGAAAAGATTAAAAAAAAAAAAAAAAAAGGAGGAATCTGAACTGGGGCATCAGTCAAATGACCAAACAAGAAAATAAAAATAAGCTCAAAATTGAGGCACTAAGCAACTCAGCAAGACCCTAACTCTAAATAAAATATAAAAAAGGGCTGGGGATGTTGCTCAATGGTTAGACACCCCTATGTTCAATCCCCAGTACCAAAAAACAGAACAGATACAGAAAACCAATTATTATATGATTCCACTTACATGAAGTACCTAGCCATAAGGAGAGAAAGCAGAATAGAGGTTATTTGGTGGCTGAGAGAAGAAAAATGGGGAGTTATTGATTAATGGGTAGATTATTTCTGTTTGGGATAATGAAACAGTTCTAAAAATTGTTACACCACACTGTGAATATACTTAACGTCACCTAATTATACACTTAAACATGTTTGAAATGGTAAACTTTATATGTGTATTTTACCACAATAAAAAAAAATCAATGGTTAAAAAAGGGAATTAAGTTCTTACACATGCTACAACACGGATGAATATTATGCAAAGTGAAATAAGCCAGACATACTAAAAACAAATACTAAATGATTCCACTTACATGAAATATCTAGAATAGGAAAATTCATGACAGAAAATAGATTACAGATTACCAGTGGATGGGGGAAGTAAAGGAAGGAGAGTTAATGCTCAAAGGTTACAGAGTTTCTGTTTCAGGTGATGAAAAGTTTTTTAAATAGATAGTGGTGAAGTATGGCTCCACAATATTGTGAATATAATTAATACCATTGCATCAAACACTTAAAATGGTTAAAGGGGCAAGTTTTGTTATATGTATTTTACCAAAATAAAAAAATTGATTAATTTTTTTTAAAAAAATCTAAGTCAAAAGAGATAGTAAAGGGGGGGAAATTAGTCATGAGACATACAAGAAACAAAAGGAAAAATATCAAACATAAATACAATAATATTAATATTAACATTTACTATAAATGGATTAAACAATACGATCAAATGACAGATGTAAGACTAAATTGAAAAAACAAAATCCAACTATATGCTGCCTATAAAAGACACACTTTAGATTCAAAGATACAAAGAGGTTAGAGATAAATGTTGTTTACATAGTATGAACAAAACATACCATGTAAACAACAATAATAAGAGAGCTAGAGTATAAGACAGCTAGAGTGGGTATGCTAATATCAGACAAAATAAACTTCACAACAAAAATGTCAATAGAGATAAAGAGGTGCCGCAGTCTGGCTGGGCACAAATGCCGCAGTCTGGCTGGGCACACAATCACGAGCCACCACATAGCTTGTAGATTCAAACAGCAACTCTTTATTCCCGAACTCACACCAGCCGTCTACAATCACGTTCTGGGGAAATCCACGTTCTCTGCCCAAATCCACCTCCACTGGGCTTCTATCTCCCAAAAAATACTGTCTAAATCCCCTGAGAACTCAAGGGGAACTCAGGCAGCAGGATACGCCCTATTCCCAGCAGGAATAATCTTAAACCTTAAACCTGGAACCTAAACCGGGAACGCCCTAAACCCGATTATCTTAAACCGGGAACACCCTAATCCGCCTTGGTCCTTGAGCAAGGTCACCTACATTCAATGTCACTGCAACATGGGGTACGCTGGCAAGGAAATTGTCATACCTACTTGGCTAATGGCTCCCAGCAAAGAGGAATGTTTATAATGATAAATGGACAATTCATTAGTAAACTGTAACATTTGTGTCTGTCCCAAGATACATGAAGCAAAAAACTGACAAAATTGAAGTGAGATACATAATCCAACAATAGTAGTTTGGGTTCTTCAATACCCTTTTTTTCAATAATGGATACAGCAAGTAAGTAGAATCCCAAAAAGAATATAGAGAAGTTGAACAATGCTTTAAACCTACTAGACCATAACAGACAGCTATAGCAGACTGCACATAGAACATAGTTCAGAATAGAACATACACTGACCACACAAAGCTACATTAGATTGAACACAATTGAAATCATGCAAAGTATATTCTCTGTTCACATGGAATTAAGTTAAAAGTCAACAGCAAAAAGAAATTTGGGAAATTAGTAAATATGGAAAATAAACAATGCATACCTAAATAACTAATGAGTCAAAGTAAAAAACTAATAAGGGGAATTGGAAAATACCTTGAGATGAATGAGAAGGAAAACACAAAACACCAAAACTTATGGGATATAGCTAAAGCAATGCTAAGAGGAAAACTCACAGCTATAAACTTCAACATTAAGAAAGAAGAAAGATCTCAAATTAATATCCTAACCTCCTACCTTAGTTAAGTAGAAAAGGAGAAGCAAGCTAAATCTAAAGCAAGCATAGAGGAAATCACAAAGATTAGAGTGGGAATTAAATAACTGAAAAGCAATGGAAAAAAAGTTCATGGTTTCCAAAGATTAAAAAAAAAAAGACAAACTTTTAGCTACAGTGACTAATAAAATTAGGGAGAAGATACAAATTATTAAAATTAGGAATGAAAAAGAACATCAATATTGATCTTTGAAGAAAGACTATTCCTAAAAGATCTAATGCCCCAACTATGTGACTTTGAATGAATCTCTTACTCTCACTTAATTTCTATTTCCTTATCTTTACAAATTTGAAGTTGATCTACAGCAGTCATTTTCAAACTTTTTAAAACAGGTAAATAATTTTTTCAAACAAAATCTTACAGACATATTAATTAAGAAACTTATTTAAAGCCTAAATTCTCTATTTAAAGTAACATGGGGATCTTCAAGAATTGTGTAAGACTCCTTTTCCTCCTAAATGAAATCTTAATATTCTTACAGAACCCAAGAGCACCATAGAAAATGTTTTCTATATTCACGAACGAAAATGGTCTGTAAGATTTCTTGCAGCTGCAAATTCTTATCTATATTAAATTATATTCTATATTAAAATTGCTATATACAATTCATTGTATTTCCACCAGATGGCACTAACATATCCCATTTTCCATTAAAAATTGGCTTTGTATAGGACCCTTTTTTAAATTAATAATTTAACATCATTCATGATTATATAATACCCTTAACTTTTCAAAGCACTATTATGTTACTTATGCTATTCTCACGACAAGCCTGTGACACAGATAATAATTGTGTTTAATTTTCAGTTGAAGACATTGTAGCACATAGTAGTTGTTAGTTGAGTGACTCACGGTCACAGTTGATCAATAACAGATTTTCCAACACCTCTGAGATAGTCTCCTAGATTGTGTTCCATGGCTATATATAATTCTCAAGATCTCAGGTTAAGAATGGAAAACAAAAGAATATCAAATAGCATTGAAACTGGTTCAAATTTTGTTTGGGCTAATATAATGTCCCATTAATATTTGTACATTTAATTTTATTATTTCCTTTATTTCTCATTATAAGTCTTCTGGTGATATATTCATGTGTAACAGTAGTAAAGTAAAAGTAGTAAAGATATCACACATTTAGGAAATATGATAGCTATTTTTAAACTCAGAATGGAAATTACATAATCCAGGTTCACTAAACCTAAACACTATGAATTTAGAAAGCTAAGTACTACGAATTTAGAAAGCTATAGCATAAATTTTATTCTTTTGAATTTATGATGTATATAAAAATTTTTACATATGCAATAAAGAAACATACTTCTCTCTCCACTTGAGGATACTACATAGAGGATAACAACTACTTCTAATCAATGGGAACCAACTCATATTACCCACCAAGTGAGATAGATTTCAGATTAATATTTAGAAAACATTAAATAGTGTTGGAAAAGGATTTTTGAGATCCTCCAACATACTGCCCATCCAAACATTTACCTACATTCTCAAAAAAAAACTATCAAAAATAAGTTTAGCTTTAAAAAATAATGTAAACTTGCAACCATGAAAGGAGGAGGTTGTTGAAACCATGCTCTATTTCAATCTTATTGGGAAAAAGGCAACACAACACACAAGGGGTTGAGAAATACTCTTTGTAATCTACAAGGGATTCTCCTCTTTGGGAATGTATAAACACCTACTTCCTAACCCGAAGGTTGAAGAAGTAAGGTCATTAAATTTTATTAATTAAGGTCAATGTTAGATTATTTTTATAGAACATCTTCATGATTTTATCCAATTCTCCAGAATGTTGTTTTCTCCATTTATCTATTTATCTCGCAGACTCTAATATAACAAGAGATCACCAATTAGGAAATTTCCTGTGTATAGTCTTTGGCTTTATTTAATTCTATTAATTTTTTTTGTTCACAGTTCATTTTGGGAAAAAAAAACTCAAAAACTTCTGCAATCTCACAAACATATCAATGATTTTGATGTTTTCTACATCATTTAATATGTTAAAAGAGCTTTTATAAACAATTTTTAGAAAAATATCAAAAGAATGCAAAGTGAATGTTAATAGTAATGTTATGCACAATGGGAGCATAATTATAGGAACTTTAATTTTCCATATTATGTAGGTTTATTATTATTTTTTTAAATGTTTTTTAGTTTTATATGGACACAATATCTTTATTTCATTTATTTATTTTTATGTAGTGCTGGGGATCAAACCCAGTGCCTCACATGTGTAAGGCAAGCACTCTGCCACTGAGTCACAACCCCAGCCCAGGTTTATGATTATTATATTTAGCACAAATAATTTCTTTAATAAAACAAAGAAGTTATAAACTTTATTTTTATTATATCAATGGCTATTACCTTTCATTTTGACTATTTACCCCCAAAATTAATTTACAAAAAAATCAGAGATCTTAGCCCCATCACTGTGAACTGAGACTTGAAGCCCACCTCAGTATGAGGATGTCTGCACTTCCAGACTCAAGGAACATCCCAATGCCAAATGTTCCAGTGCCACTCCCTAGGTAAAGACTTGAGTCCTGCCCCTATGGTCCCAGGCACCAGGCATACTCTATGAGGCTGGCCCCTGCAGCTTTAGATTCCAGGCCTGTCCAAGTGCCAGGTCAGCACTCATGTCACCAGGTTCTAAACTGGAAACCATTGAACCAAGCTCTAGGTATATCTCAGGGCAAGGCTGTCACACCAAACTCAGATTTTAGGCTTTCCCCAACTCCAAGCTTGCCCAAATGACCCAAGGCTCCAGTGAACCCAGGGTATAGTAACACTCCAGTGGAACCTAGCTCCAGATTAACCTTCAAAGACTCAAACAACAGACTAGTCCATGCAGAAAAACACATAGGCTAGAGGCCAGCATAACGGAGGACTCCAGCAGCAAAATCACCCATGAACACTACCAAATGGTCTACCAAGTACCACTGCACAGGCTAACTGGTAAAAGGCTTTCCATACTGAAGCCAGACTGTAAAGAATGGAAGAGCTGCCTATTTTTTCACACGTTCTGACACCAATGCAAGGCCACAAGAAATCAAGGATAATCAGGGAAACATGACACCAACAAAGGAACAAATTAAAGCACAAGTTACCCATCCTAAAGAAACAAAGATCTACAAGTTGCCTGACAAAAATTTCAAAATAATTACCTTTTTAAAGTTCAGTAAGTTAAAAGAGAACACAATACATAAACAAAGTGAAAAGAAGAAACTATTTAAAAAAAAAAAAAATTCTGGAGCTGAGGAACACAACAATGAAACTAAAAGATTTCATAGAGTGCTTCAACAGCAGAATTGTTCAAGCTGAAAAAAAGAACCAGCAAGTTTGAAGATAGGTCATTTAAAATCATTTGGTCAAAGGGACAAAAAGAAGAAAGAATGAAAAATTGAGGAAAGCCTATGAGACCTATGAGAGATAGCATAAAGCAAAAATAAATATATATAATGTGAATCCCAAAAGCACTCATTCATACAAAGGAGCATGGTAACAGAAAGGTTCAGAAAGATTATTTAAGGTAATAATGAGAGAAAAATCTCTTAAACCTATGGCTGGAAGAGAATTTTCAGATTCATGAAAGCCAAAGAATATCACATAGACTAAACATAAAAAGGATCCTCACCATGACAGATTACAGTCAATTTCTTAAAAGTAATATAAAAGGAGAGATACTTGAAAGCAACAAAAGAAGAGTAATTTAGAACATAAAAGGGAATTTTTATAAGACAATCTTGAGGTTTCTAGTAGATAGCTTACAGGTCAAATAGGGAAGGGAGATGATATATTCAAAAGTGCTGAGAGAAAAAAAAAACTTCCCCAAACAATACTACACTCAGCAAAACTGTCTTTTAGAAATTATTGCAAGGCAAAACACATTCCCAAAAAGTAAGTTATGGGAATTCATCACCACTAGACCTGCATCACACGAAATGACAAAGTTCTTCAAGTTGAAACAAAAAGATGCTAACAATATGGAAACATATAAAAGTGTAAAACGTGGCCAGGGAGTGGTGGCACATGCCTGCAGCTGAGAAGCTGAGGCAGGAGGATCGCAAGATCAAAGCCAGCCTCAGCAACTTAGTGAGACCCTAAACAACTCAGTGAGACCCTGTCTCTAAATAAAATACAAAAAAAGGGCTGGGGATGTGACTCAGTGCTCAAATGAGTTCAATCCCCGCCCCCGCCAAAAAAGTGTAAAAACTCATGAGAAACATAAGAATACAGTCAAATTCACAATATTATAATACTGTAATGGTAATATGTGAATCACTTTTAAATGCAATGTAAAAGTTAAGAGATAAAAGTATTAAAACAATAATAGCTACATTAACTTGTTAATGGATATACAATATGAAAAGATGTAAAATTTGACATTAAAATATAAAATGGGGGGGCTGGGATTGTGGCTCAGCGGTAGAGTACTTGCCTAGTATGTGCGAGGCCCTGGGTTCCATCCTCAGCACCACATAAAAATAAATAAATAAAATAAAGATATGTGTCCAATGACAACTAAAATATAAATATTTTTAAAAATATATAAAATGGTCAGGTATGGTGGTGCACACCAATAATCCCAACTACCTGGGAGGCTAAGGAAGGAAGTTTGCAAGTTTGAGGCCAGGATGGGCTAATTAGGGAGACCCTGTCTCAAAAAATTAAAATGTTGGTCAGGCAGTGTAGAATACAAAGGTTTTGAATGTGATCAAAGTTAAATTATTATCGGTTTTAAAAAGAATTTTAGAACAAAAAATATCTTATATAAGTCTCATGGTAACCACAGACAAAAAACATGTATTGATACACAAGATAAATTGAAAGGAATCAAAACATACTACTATAAAAAAATCTCAAATCATAAAGGAAGAGAACAAAGGAAGAAAGGAACAAGAACTGAAAATTATTAACAAAATGGCAAACAGAAAGTTATCTGCCAATAATCTATTTAAATGTAAATGGCTTAAACTCTCCAATCAAAAGATATACAGTATTGCATACCTAGGATCACAGCTACTTGGAAGACGGAGGCAGGAAGACTTCAAGGCTAGCCTAGGCTACATAAGATGATCTTCTCTCAAAAAAAGAAAAAAAAAAGAAAAAAAAAGAGCGCTGAATGGGTAATGAAGAAAGAAAGATCTATTTTCTTCCTATAAGAAACTACAGTCTTAAGGATATATGTTGGCTGAAAGTGAAGGGATAGTAAAATATTCAATGTAAAATGGTTACCAAAGGAGAACAGGGGTGTCTATATCAGAAAAAAAGTGGATTTTAAATAAAAAATTATCATAGGAGTCACAAAAATCCATTATATAATGCCTAAGGGATCAATTCACCAAGAGGATATAACAATTGTAAATGTATATGCACCCAATATTTTAGCATCTAAACATATAAAACAAATATTAGCAAACTTTAATACCCTACTTTCATCAACAGACAGATCATCGAGATTCAAAATTAATAAGAAAACACTGTATATATGTACGCATATACATACGTATATATATTCGTATGTATATATATATATATATATATATATATATATATATATATACACATATANCCAGGGGCAATTTACCACTGAATTACTTTCCCAGCCCTCCTTTCTTTTTTCTTTTTCTTTTTTTTTTTTTTTTTTGAGACAGGGTCTCACTAAATTGTCCAGAATAGAAAAAAAAATTAAATGCCATAGAAGGTATCAATAGCAGAACACATCAAACAGAATAAATAAGTAATAAGCTCAAAGACAGGCTATTTGAAAATGCACAGGAGAAAAAAAAAAGAATAAATGGGAGTTAAGAAAGCCTACAGGAACTTTGGAACAGTATTTAAAAAGCAAATATTCAGGTTTGGGGGGTTCAAGGAGGACTTGAGAATGCCAAAAATATGGAAAGTTTATTGAAAGATATAATAACATAAAACATTCCGAACCTAGAGAAAGTTACAAATATCCAGGTCCAGAAAGATCAAAGGTCACCTGTCAGACTTAACCCTACCACACCAACCTCAAAACATATTACAATCAATTTGCAAAGGTTAAATATAAAGAGAATATCCTTAAGGCACTAAGAGAAAAGAAATAAGTAACACAGAAGGGTGTCCCAATTCACCTGACAGCAGACTTCTCAGAAGAATGTTTATGATACAGGAAAGAGTAGCATGAGATTTTCACAGTATTGAAGGCAAAAACCTGCCAAACAAGAATACTGCACCCACCAATGCTGTCTTCTAGCAATGAAGGAGGGATAAAGATCTTCCCAGACAAACAAAAACTAAGAGAACATATCTCTAACAGGCCTGTGCTGACCTGTGCTACATGAAATGCTAAAAGGATTTCCTCAGCCCTAAAAGAGCCCTTAATAAGTAAGAAAAAAGATACTTAAAGGTACAAAACTCATTAGTAAAAGTAACTATGTAGACGATTTCAGAATGTTCTTATAAGCATAGTACATAACCATTCATATTTTATGAAGATTAAAAATTCAAAAAAGTAATAACTATACTAAGATACACAATGTAGAAAGATATGAGACACCAAAAATTCTTAAGGAGGGGAGGAATGGAGTGTAAGTATAGAGTTTTAATTAGTACATTTTGTTTCTTTGTTTCCTTTATCTTTAAAGTCATGTTAAGTTGCTATTATTTCAAAATAGCTTGTTATAATCAAATTATGTTTTTTGTATGCCTCATGGTAACTACAAAGCAAAAATCTATAACAGAAAAACAAAAAATAAGCAAGGAATCAAAACACTACTAGAGCAAATCACTGAGCCACAAGGAAGACTGTAGAGAATAAGAAAAAAGAACTACAATAAAATAAGAAAAGAAAGTACAAAATGGCTATAGTAAAACTTTACCTATCAATAATTACCTTGGATGTAAATGGGCTAGATTTTTCCAATTAAGAGATACAGAGTAAGTGGATGGATTAAAAAGAAAAAACAACAGCAAGACCCAACTACACGTTGCTTACACAAAACTCACTTTGTCTCTAAGGACACACTTAGACTGAAAATGAAAAGATGGAATAAAATATTCCATGCAGGGCTGGGAACTGTGGTACAGACCTCTAATCCCAGCTACTTAAGAGACTGTCAGGCAAAGGGGTCATGAGTTTAAGGCCAACCTGGGCAACATAGTGAGACCCTATCTTAAAAAAAAAAAAAAAAGATATTCCATGCAAACAGAAACAAAAACAACATATATATGTAGTGGCACTCCTCCTCCACAGAAAATCTTAATTAAGCTTCTCCAGAAATCTCCACCATAATTGATTTTAGGACTATCAGCAAAAGAATCTCAACAAGAGTCCAATGTAGTTAAGCTTCCTATTTCCTGTTGCTCTATCTTACAATAATTAAATTTGGAAATGGGCCTAAAAGAGATTGGCACTCCAGGTGCTGAACACCTCTTTACTAGTTTTTCCACAAACATTTATGGACTATCTAGGAGAATGAATAAATATATATATATATATACAATTATATATACAAATATATATATATACAATTTATAAAGGTTTTTAAGGGAAGTGTGTCAGCAAATGCATAGTATGATAAGAAAGATCCTTTAACAAGGCCTCTGGCCTTCAGCTGGAGCTTCACAGAGATGTTTACATTTCAAAGATAAGAAAAGATATTACTAATTGGGCTCCATGGTAACAGATGGCAGTGGGGAGCGAAGAAAGCAGGGAAGAGCTCTCCCCTTCTCAGGTGTTGTCCTTGAAGAGTTAACATGCCCAGAACAGTGAAAGAGAAAGCTACTTTTATGTGAACTTCTGCAGGCTGTGAACTTCTGAGTCCCTCCCCTTACACACTGGGTATAAACTTCTGAAACTGCCTGAACTAGGGGTTCAGGGGGATTGATTGATTACAGCGAAAGCTGTGCCCTCTGAACCTGACTGCAGCCAAATAAGCCTGCTTCCTGTTTCCTATCCAGTGTCCTGCCTCGATTGTTCCCTACAACATATATTGGATATGCCTAACATTGGCATATTCAAATATGTAAAGTAAATATAAATAGACCTAAAGAGAAAGAAAGACTCCAACACAGTAATAGTAAGGGACATAAACACCTCACTTTTAGCAACAGATAGATCAGGCAAACAGAATATCAACAAGGAAACAGCAGAATTAAATGGCTCCCTAGATCAAATGAACTTAATGGACATCCACAGAACACTCTACCCAACAGCTACAGAGTACACATTTTTCTCTTCAGCACATGGAATATTCTCCAAGATTCATCATATGATAGGCCACAAAACAAGTCTTGGCAAACTTTAAAGTATTGAAATAATATCAGGCATCTCTTCTGACCATAATGTAATAAAACTAGAAACCATAACAAGAAAATGTTAGAAAATACATAAATACATGGAAATTACTAACAGATCAAGGAAGAAATCAAGTATAAAATGCAAAAATTTCTTGATTAAAATGAAAATGGAGATAGAATAGACCAAAACCTATGGGGTATAACAAAATCAGTACTAAGAAGAAAATTTGTAGCAATCAACACCTCCATCAAAAAAGAAGAAAGATCTCAGATAAACAACTGATTCCTGCATCTCAAGGAACCTCCCCTCAAAGTAGTAGAAAGAAAAAACAATAATAAATATCAAAGCAGACATAAGTGAAATAGAATCTAAAACAACTATATAAAACATCAATGAAATGAAGAGCTGGTTCTTCAAAAAGATAAAATAGACAAACCTTGATCTAGAATAAGAAAAAGGAGACTCAAATAAAAACCAAATGAGGGGTTGGGGATGTGGCTCAAGCGGTAGCGTGCTCGCCTGGCATGCGTGCGGCCCGGGTTCGATCCTCAGCACCACATACCAACAAAGTTGTTGTGTCTGCCGATAACTAAAATAAATAAATAAATAAATATTTAAAAAAAAAAAAACAAATGAAAAGGAAGACAATACAACTGATACCAAAGAAATACAAAAAATCAGAAAGTATTATGAACAACTATATGCCAACAAATTTGAGAACCTATAATGGATAAAGCCAGGTGCAATGGTACACACCTGTAATTCCAGAGGCTCAGTAGGCTGGAGAATCATGAGTTCAAAGCCAGCCTCAGCAACTTAGCGAGGCCCTAAGCAACTCAGAAAGACCCTGTCTCTAAATAAAATATAAAAAAGGGCTGAGGGTTCAATCCTCAATACTGAAAAAAAAAAAATAAATGGATAAATACATCTCACCAAGATTGAATAATGAAGAAACGGAAAACTTGAACAGAACAATAAGAAGTAATAAAATTAAATCAGTACTAAAAAAATCCCATCAATTAAAATCTCAGAACCAGAAAGCTTCACTGTTGAATTCTACCAAACATTTAAAGGAGAACTAACACTAGATCTTCTTAAATTATTCCAAAAAATTGAATGAGGGAATTTATCTAAACACATTCTCTGAGACCAGCATTACCCTAATTAAAAAAATAAAACAGACAAGGAAACAACAGCAACAAAAAACTACAGACCAATATTATTAATGAATATAGATGCAGAAATTCTCAAGAAAATACTAGCAAGGGCCAGGCATGGTGGCACATGCCTATAATCTCAGTGACTTGGGAGGCAGAGACAGGATGATGGAAAGTTTGAGGACATCCTCAGCAACTTAGCGAGGCCCTGTTATATAATAAAAAAATAAAAAGAAAAGAAAATACTAGCAAGCTAAACCCAACAGCACATTAAAAAAGATTAGTCACCATGATTAAGTTAGATTCATCCCACTGATGTAAGGATGGTCCAACATACACAATAAATATGATACACCACATCAACAAAATGAGAGACATTTATCTTCTCAATAGATGTAGAAAGGCATTGATAAAATTCCACATCCCTTCCTGATAAAATGCTGAATAAATTAGGTATATCAGGAATGTACCTTAAAATAATAAACGGACTTTATAATTAGCCAATAGCTAATACTACTGAATGAAGAAAAGATGAAAACTTTCTCATTAGAACAAGAGAAGGATGCCCCCTCTCACTACTTTTATTCAACATAATACTGGAAGTCCTAATCAGAGCAATCAAGCAAGAGGAAGAAAGAGTACCCAAACTGGAAAAGGGGAAGTCAAATTGTCATCATTCACAGGTGATATGATTCTTATATATAGAAAACCTTAAAGACACCACCAAAAGATTATTAGAAGTAATAAATTAATTTAGTAAAGTTGCAGGATACTAAATTCACATACAAAATAAGCAGCATTGCTATATGCCAATATTGAATTATCTGAAATAGAAATCAGGACAGCCAGTCCCATTTATAATAGATACAAAATCTAGGAGCAAATTTTATCAAAGAGGTTTTAAAAGAGGTCTAAAATGAAAAACATAAAGAAAGAAATTAAAGAGGGCAAAAAAACATAGAAAGACATTCCTTGCTTAAGGAATGGAAGAATCAATATTGTTAAAATATCCACACTACTAAAGTAATATACACATTTGATTTAATCCCATTCAAAATACCAATAACATTCTTCACAGAACTTCACAGAACAGGACAAAACCACCCTAAAACTTGTATGGAACCACAACAGGACCCTAAATATATATTCTCAAAAGAAGGCATACAAATCGCCAACAGGTAGATGAAATGATGCTCAACATCACTAATCATCACTGAAATACAGATGAGATATACCTCACTCCAGTAAGAACGGCTATTATCACAAAGTAAAAAATTAACAAGGATTGGCAAAGATGTGGAAAAAAGGCAATCCTCTCACACTGTTGTTGTGAATGTAAATTAGTACATCTGTTATAGAAAGCAGTATGAAGGTTCTTAAAAAATTAAAAATAGAACTACCATATGACCCAGCAATTCCACTACTAGGTATATATCCAAAGGAAATGAATTTGGTTATGTCAAAGAGACAACTGTGTTTATCGCAATACTATTCACAATAGCAAAAAAGACAGAAATGGGCTAAGTTTCCATTAGTGGATGAAAGGATAAAGAAAATGTGATATATATGCACAATGGAATAATATTCAGCCATAAAAAAGAAAGAAACCCCATCATTTGTGACAACATGGACAGATACCTAGGCCATTATGTTAAGTGAAATAAGTCAAGCGGAAATAAGCCAATGAGGAAAAGCTGAAGACTTTCTCATTAGAACAAGACAAGGATGCCCCCTCTCACTACTTTTATTCAACATAATAGTGCACAGAAAGTCAAATGCTGCATGATCTCACTCATGTGCAGTCTAAAAAAGTTGATCTCATAAAAGTTCAGAGTGAAATGGTAGTTACCAGAAGCTAGGGAGAAGGTGGAGAGAAGGATGAGGAAAGATTGATCAATGGGAACAAAAGTTACCATTAAAGACTAAGAAAGTTCAGGTGTACTAGTGCACAGTAGAGTAACTATAGATTAACAATTATGTACTGTATATCTTAAAAGGCTAGGAGGGCTACAGTTGTAGCTTACTGGTAGAGCACTTGCCTGACATGCACAAAGCCCTTGGTTTGATCCCCAGAACTGCATACATAGATAATAGATAGATAGATGTAAATAAAACTACTCTGAGCACAATATTACAATAATAAATAAAATTAGAAGGATTTTGAATATTTTCACCATAAGGAAATGATAAATGTTTGAAGAGATATGTTAATCTGATATAAACATTATACAGTGTATACATGAATTAAAATATATGGCATCCCATCAATGTAATTTTTTGGGGGGTAACAGGGATTGAACTCAAGGGTATTTGACCACAGAGCCACATCCCCAGCCCTATTTTGTATTTTGTTTAGAGACAGAGTCTCACGGAGCTGCTTAGCACCTCACTTTTGCTTAGGCTGCCTTTGAACTCACAATCCTCCTGCCTCAGCCTCCAGAGTTGCTGGGATTACAGGCATGTACCACCAAACCCAGCCATTTCTTTACTATTATCATTTTAATTTTTTTAGTTATAGATGGACACAATACCTTTATTTTATTTATATGTGGTGCTGAGGATCGAACCCAGTGCCTTACACATGCTGGGCAAGCACTCTACCACTAAGCTACAACCCCAGCCCCCCAGTCACTTTTATATCATCAAAAGATGTGGGAAAAATACTCGGAGAGATTTAAAGTATACAAAATAACTAGGGCTAGACTTCATGTTCTTCCTGTTTCCTCCAATATCAGTCTAGTGAAAACACAAAAGCATCATACTAAGTGGTAGTTTACAAAATTGTTTTTTATATACATTTTATGAGAATATGACTGTTGATCAAATTATGTCTATAAAAAGCTTATAATATGATGTCAGTCATGACCATCATCACATTTTTCTTCCATAAAGTTTAAAAAAAAAAACAGATGTGGAAGCTAACCTACAATAAGAGGGAGGGATTAAAAAAAGAATAGAAGTTTAGTGGAGTAGATGAAGGGGAATGAAGGGAAGGGGGAAAGGATGGGAAAAGAAAAGACAGTTGAATGAATCTGATATAACTTTCCTATGTACATATGTGAATATACCAAAGTGAATCTCACCATCATGTAATAATTTTTAAAAACTATGAATAAATGCCAGGAAGATCAGTAGAGAGAAGGGAACAGGGGTTTGGTGGAAGGATGGGAAAGGAGAGGCACTGGGAACTAGATTAGAATAATATATATTTCATGCTTTTATAATTATGTCAAAATGGATTCTACTGTAATGTATAACTAAAAAGAACCCCAAAAAAGTATACCTATGTCATATATGAAAATAACCTACATGTAATGCCACTCAAGTCTCTCCCTATTTTAATTTTTTAATTGTTTTTTTTTTTTTAGTTGTTGATGGGACTTTATTTATTTGTATATGGTGCTGAGAATCGAACCCGGTACCTCATGCATGCTAGGCAAGCACTCTACAACTGAGCCACAACCCCAGCCCCAAGTCTCTCCCTATTCTTATGATCAATTCTTAGAGAACATTTATTATGATTCCTAATGCAACCTCATTCTGGGCATAAACTTTATTTTTAACTCCAGTCTTAAATCTCCAGAAGCCATCATATCACCAGCATTTTTTTTTAACCTTTCCACTGTTACCTCCTTAGCATCCCACTGTTTTCATAAGTTGATGCTACTTTGTGAGTGTCCTATTCCCCAATGCTGTTAAATCCTGGAATAGAGCTTAGTTATTATGCATTTTATATAAGGGTGATCATTTACATGAAATCTGTGGTAAAACCTATGGTGAACTAGGTAACTTCTTCTGTATATTTCAAAGAATCAAATTTATTTTAAAAATGTGATTTAGAACTAAAATTCCAGGAATGTTCCAATTATTTAAAACAGTCTAAATTGAGACAAGTGTACATTTTATAATTGCATAAGATCACTCTGTCAGGCAATGTTCTTTATACGAAGTTTGAGCCATCTTTGAACTTTAAAAAGTTTTTTACATAAACAAGTTATTTGCACAAATACTTTGATAGAGATATATAGGCTGTAAGTACTATAATCTCAATGATGAAACATGTATTTATCTCCTTAGATGACAAATGTAATTTTCACAATCATTAAAACTATAGTTAAAATAATCATGGGAGTATCTTCAAATAACTAGAATTAACCCTTTACTCAGAAAGAGTTAATAGTGGTAAACTGATTGGATATTTTTTACCCCACAAGTGTCTGATATTCAAAGTGATAATGCCAGAAAAACACACTTTTCATATAAATTCATTTAACTAACAATTATCAAATAACTATTTTATGTTGGAATCTGTGCTGGACCTACATTTTCAAGTGAAAGATAGGATTCTTAGATGTAATTACTGTATTGTTATATTATTCTCTTGATACTTGATGCAGCATGGCAGTACAAATCTTAGTATAGTATTCAGGATACAATAAGCACTAAATATATATTTATTTGACAAATATCAAAATACCAAAATTCACAAGACTTGTAATTTTAGCTGATTCTACTCTTGCCCACCCCTTTCCCCACCTTCTACTTAGGAGTGGTCAGAAATCAGTAAGTACCAAAGCACCAGGCACGGGGTGCACAACTGTAATTCTAGAAGCTTGGGCAGCTGAAACAGGGAGATCACAAGTTCAAAGCCAGCCTCAACAACTTAGCAAGGCCCTAATAAAATACAGAAAAATGGCTCAGTGGTTAAATGTCCCTGGGTTCAATCCCTGATGCAAAAAAAAAAAAAGTACCAAAGCAAAATCAACAAATTCAACACAAATTTTCATACTCCTGATGAAGAGACAAAGGAGAAATAGAGGGGAATTAATGCTCTTACAATATATTAAGAAGGGAATTCATCTTTATTTTTATATCAACTGGCAACATGTAAGAATAAAAAAAACCAATACATGTTAAAGGAGTAAATAAATTAAAATGTTGGCTTTCAGGGCTGGGGATGTGGCTCAAGCGGTAGCGTGCTCGCCTGGCATGCATGCGGCCCGGGTTCGATCCTCAGCACCGCATACAAACAAAGATGTTGTGTCTGCCGAAAACTAAAATAAATAAATTAAAAAAAAATAATAATAAAATAAAATAAAATGTTGGCTTTCAAAGTCAGAAAAGGTTTAAACTGCCAAAATATGCTAGATTAAATATTAGCAGACCTGTATTATAATTTCCTAAATTTACATTCTTTTTTTGTTTACATTACCTAAGCCAGAAAGAACTTTCTTGATATTTATTATGCTTGTGGGTTTCTACTCCGAAGTTGTAACAGAGAACATGAAGATATCCTGTCTGTAGTAAAAAAAAAAAATAATAATAACATGTCAGATTCATGATTTCCTTAAAGTTAAAAATAAGTATCAACAGCTGCTCAATGTCTTTAAAACATGTCCACAATGCATTCTGTACATCAAAATAAACTTCCTTATCAAAACCTGTCAATTTATATAAAGAAAACTACAAAACATTCAAGTTAAAAATTACAATAGATTAGTAGTAGAATGTGAAACATACTTTGTAACTTCAATGGAGAAATCCAATCACTGCACAGCAAAACAACAGGCTAAAACATTGATTTGGGTTGCCAGATCTAGGAAAAGGCGTTAAGTAGGAAGTAGACTCAAAGACAAAAGTTAGGACTGGGGATGTGGCTCAAGCGGTAGCGCGCTCGCCTGGCATGCATGCGGCCCAGGTTTGATCCTCAGCACCACATAAAAATAAATAAATAAAATAAAGGTATTGTGTCCAACTACAACTAAAAATAAATATTAAAAAAACAATTTAACTTATTATATGCCCCAGTTCGCATAGGTTCAAACAGGGCCGGCCAACTATGTAGCTATGCTGGAATAATGCAGCTCACACCCACTTGCAGAGGCCTACAACTAAATTTACACAGAGAAAATGGAAAATAAAATTTTTGATGAACATTTATGTGTACTGAGCCTTTATTCAACTTCCTCAGTATTTGTCTCTACTCTCACAATACCTTCAAGTGTACTCATATTAAATGCTACTTCCTAGGGGAGAAAAGAATACAAAATAATAATAAACTTATAACAATAAAACTATAAAAGACTAAAAGTGTTATGGTTTAGAATATGAGGTGTTTCCTGAAAGCTCATGTGTGAGACAATGTAAGAAAGAGGTAAATGTTTGGGTTATGATATCCTTAACCTAATCAGTGACCTAATCCTTCCTCTGATAGGAATTAACTAGATGATAACTATAGGCAGGTAGGGTGTGGAGGTAGATCATTGCGGAAATGCCTTTGGGGTATATATTCTGTCAGTGGTGAGGGTAGTCTCCCTCTCTGCCCTGTTCCTCGCTGCTTTCCTCCGCCACAGTCTTCTGCCATGGTTTGTGCCCAGAGCAATGGAGTTGGCCATCTATCTACTGAAACTATGAGCCTCCAAATAAACTTTTCCTCCTCTAATTGTTCTTGTCAGGTCTTTGGTGGCAGTGGCAAAAAAGCTAACTTAAAAAAAAAAATCTCTCAAAAGACATGTACCAATGTGTGTGTGTGTGTGTGTGGTGCCGGGGATTGAAACCAGGGCCTTGTGGATGCGAGGCAAGCATTCTACCAACTGAGCTATATCCCCAGCCCAGTACTAATTTTTTTAATACAATGACTAAAAAAATGCTTTTACTACTAATACTGCTCCATTCATTTATTCTTTCAGTAACAACTATTTACCAAGCATCTCCTATCTAGTAAGTATTAATCTAGGAATTATAGTTAGATCATGGAACAAAAAGGATAAAAATCTCTGTCCTTCTGAAACATTTTTAATGGGATATTGAAGTAAAAAGGTTAATAAAAACATTTGTTTAAAGAAATATGTTGTTGGGGCTGGGGATGTGGCTCAAGCTGTAGCGCGCTCCCCTGGCATGCGTGCGGCTCGGGTTCGATCCTCAGCACCACACACAAAGATGTTGCATCCTCCGAAAACTAAAAAATAAATATTAAAATTCTCTCTCTCTCTCTCTCTCTCTCTCTCTCTCTCTCTCTTAAAAAAAAGAAAGAAATATGTTGTCCATGCAGTAGGCCTTGGGTTCAATTCCCAGCACTGCAAAAATAAAGTAGAAGGAAGGATGGAAAGTCAGTCTAGCCTTCCATGGAATGCTAACATCTTACTTTGCCAGAAAATACAACAAAAGCATCACTAAGAAAGCAGATCTGTAAATCTACTGCATACTACTAGTCTTATACAAAGGGACGTATGAGAACTCCAGGATACATGATATATCCAGAAACTTGAGTCATTGCTACATCAACTGGCCTGGAAATGACAGCTTCAACTTATGACAGCTCCATTTTACTTTAAAATGCCAAGATGAGACTATATAGAGGAAAATGAACTAAATCTGTTATTGCTGATACAAATGAGTTTGATAACCAAAATTTCAGTTCAATACAAGGTTTTTTATTTTTAATTAACTAAATAGCTTCATTTTCTGAAACTTATTTTGTAAATTAGGTTTTTAAAATCCAGAAAAAGCAAACCTATTATTTTTCAGCCCCAAGTTTCCAGGCTATTTTCCCTTCTGATTTTGTTGTCTTTTAAACATTTATAGATAATGTATTTTTATATTTTATTCAATTATAACAGTGTAGAAATAATTAAGTGATAATTGCCTAGCTTTAAAACGTTTGCTTTTCAGCCCCTCCCTTACTCATTTGTCTCTAATCTTCAGATATCTCAGTAATAATCCACATAGCTCCTT
This sequence comes from Marmota marmota marmota, assembly GCF_001458135.2. Taxonomy (NCBI): domain Eukaryota; kingdom Metazoa; phylum Chordata; class Mammalia; order Rodentia; family Sciuridae; genus Marmota; species Marmota marmota. Next base: position 1,873,220 of record NW_026000294.1, on the reverse strand, counting down.
AGTTATTTCTCATGGTGCTCTAAAATACAAACATACATATCCAATTTCCAAATATTTTTCTCTCTGCCTCTGATTAATAATAGAGCATTACCTTCTGCCTAAATACCAACACCTTACAATAAAATGATTCCTAATCTAGTTTTGGGATACAGGAAGGATGTCTCAGGAAAAAAAAGAGTTGGTTTATTTAATTCATTAATTCCTTTTAAGTGAATAACACTCTATTAGCTTCTCTTCAACCTTTACTGGATTGTTTCCTCTCATTATAAGATTTCCTGCTCTAAATTGTCAGGTCCCTTGTCTAACCCTTAAACCCATCGAAAACATACACTCTAAATAATTGCATTGACCTTTAGAATTAAAAGCATGACTTTCATAATAGTATAGTTCTATCAACCACCTTCCAGATAAAATACAAACTCTTAATTCTCAATGTATAACCCTTCATTGGTAGTCCCATCCTGACAAAGGCATAATTCTGTTATACATCATCCTGAATCCTCTAATTCAGCCCTTTTTTCTCTCTACATCTGGTTTTCCCTTTACTACCTCTAACACTGCCCAAGATAGTTTTCTTTACCTTAATATTATTCAAGTGTCACTTTTCATGTTGTTTGATATACAATTCAATATTCATGTACTTTACAAAGATATTAAAGAGAGATCTCAATCCTCTAGTAATTTTATACTCTGAAAGAGATAGCTGGGCGTGGTGATGCACACCTATAATTCCAGTGGCAGGGGAGGCTGAGGCAGGAGGATAGTGAGTTCAAAGCCAGCCTCAGAAAATGCAAGTTGCTAAGCTACTCAGTGAGACCCTGTCTCTAAATAAAATACAAAATAGGGCAATAGGGCCGGGGATGTAGCTCAGGGGTCGAGTGCCCCTGAGTTCAATCCCCAGTACCAAAAAATGAGAGAGAGAGAGAGAGAGAGAGAGAGAGAGAAACAGGGCCAATGAAAAAGGGACAGTAAAAACAAGTAAATGTGGGACTGGAGTTGTGGCTTTGTGGCTCAGTGGTAGAGCACTTGCCTAGCACATGCGAGGCCCTGGGTTCGATCCTCAGCATCACATAAAAATAAAATAAAGGTATTGTGTCCAACTAAAACAAAATATTTTTAAAAAACAAGTAAATGTAAATAATCCAAGAGATTCTATAAAATTATTAAAATTATTAAGTTATTAAAATTAATAAGAGAGCTCAGAGAGATTTTTAGGTATTAAATAAACCTTTTAAAGAGATTGCATTCTTTTTTTAAGGCATGTATAGAGGTTTATTTAGGAAGGTAGATATACATTCAAGGAAGAATGTGGGCTCTCTCAAGAGTAAGAAGCAGCCCTGACTTGGGATGGGGGTCCCATATTTATAGAAGGGCTGTATCAGGGACTGGACTGGAGATGAATTCAGAGTGGAGCTGTACAATTTTAAGCCAGTTTTCCTGCACTTGAGTATTTCCCTCATTTTACAAGGGCATGGGCCAAGGGTGTGGGTCAAGGTTTGCAACTATGTTTTCCACATCTTAATGGCTTGAGAGTGTTTCCCTTAAGATTCTATATTTCTCTCTCCTTATTCTAAATCCCTATCTCATAGGGGGCAGACTTTGATCCCTTAATCTTTAAAGGTTGGTGAGAGATGAAGATCCGTATTCTATGACTATTACAGGCTGGCAAAGGGAGATGACCCATAGATGATCCCTAGCCAGGGATCAAAAGTCTCATCCTGACTATTCTAAAGGAGAGAAACACTGGTCTCAGTTGCAGGATGGGTTGATATTCCTGTGTTGCCGTTCTCTCAACATGGAATTGTTGTAATCTGGAAGAGACAAATTTTATTGGATTAAAAAGACCCAGACTGAGCAATAGGAGCAGAAGTATAGTTACCAAAGGTCCTAACGGTGAAAACAGTGAAGTAAGGTTATGTAAGTAAGTGTTAATAGAGACTGCATTCTTTATATACCAGTGATAGTTTAAAAACATAATCTTTAAAATGTTTTACAATGGCAATTGGATATGAAGTATTTTTATAAAGAAAAATTATAAAACTATACTGAAGGACATTTACAAACTTTATATGAATTCATATCTATTAATGGATATGAAGTTTTAATATTATAAAGATAGTGAATCTGAATCTCCACATCATATACAACAACAAAAATGGGATCCTAATTAGAATAAGATATATTCCATGTATGCATAATGTCAACATATACTCTGTCATGTATATCTAAAAAGAATAAATAAAACAGTGAATCTAAAAATTCACTGCCATTTGAATCAATACCCAATTGAGTCAATTGAGTTTTTTTAATATATTTATTAGTTGTTGATGGACCTTTATTTATATGTGGTGCTGAGAATTGAACCCAGTGCCTCACACGTGCTAGGCAAACACTCTACCACTGAGCTATAACCCCAGCCTCCCAACTGAGTTTTTCACCATTCTTGACAAGCTATATCTAAAATGAGTATGGAAAAGGAAAGGGCCAAGAACTGCTAACATAATGCTGAAGAACAACAAAATGGAAGGACTTACCCTCTTAAGAATGCATTGAGGGGCTGTGATTGTAGCTCAGTGGTAGAGCCCTTGCCTAGCATGTGTATGGCCCTTAGTTCAATCCTCAGCACCACATAAAATACATAAATAAAATAAAGGTATAAAAATATAATAACATTATAAAAATAGAATGCATTGAACTATATAATCTTCCCTTAAAAATGCATGTTTACCTAGAAACAATGAATGTGACCTTATTTGTAAATAAGGTAACACAATCAAGAAAAGGTCACTGAATTAGGGTGGGACCTAAATCCACTATGACTTCTGTCCCTATGAGAAAAGCACCCCAAAATAATAAAGATAAATCAAAATGTAGTTCTAAAAATGTTCATCTAACTCACAGGAAGGTGGTAAAAACTGAACAGAGAAACAAAAAGGAAAGGGAAGGAAGAGAAAACCAAACCAAACAAAAAGAAAGCATCACTGGGGATTGTTTAACAAGAATTGTAGAGTTACTTTTCTCCTTAAACTATATACGTAAATACACTGATAAAAAATTAACACTACATGAACAAGTAGGCATAAAAAGTAAACTGCACGTTTAAGAATAATAATGATAGCCTGAGCTAAAATTAAACTTTGATATTTGTTAGAAGCATTAATGTTCTAATGGCTATACAGCTTCATAGCAGCCAAGAGCACAAACAAGTCTAGCCAAGCTTTCAATACACTATTGGCATTTAGTTTAAAATTATATAGCTCACTTAAAATTTAATGGAACATACCATTACAAATATTCTAATGAGTCTTTTTTAAGGCTCAAATGAATTTGAGTTTGGAATGAAATAGATACCTTAAGTGAGTTGTGCTCTCCCAGATACAAAAAGCAGTGGATAGGAAGGGTCAGAGAAAGCAATTATGTGCCTGCTACCCGGAACAGGCTGAAAACTGTATTTTACTTCCAGAAGAGTAATTCATTCATGTGCCATGGAATTGGATTTTACTACAGAAAGAAAAGTATAAAATCTTACATATTATTTTTCAAATATTTGCTTGCAAAATGGTAAATTTATATAGATAAAAGAGAGTTAAAGAGTTATAATACAAATTAGGCAGAATAGACCTCATTTAGAAGCTCTCCGCCCCTACAGAGCAGCAACTAAATCTAGCTGAACCTTGAATGAATTACTTCAAAGGATTTCAGAAACTAACTGGCCATTTTCATTGTGTCAATAAAAGTTTCACAATGAAGTAAAACTCTACACTGAAGATAAATTCTAGAGGAAATGAAAGATAAAAATGAAGCATAAAAGCAAGCCAAAGCACACAACCTAACCAATCAAAATAAAATTAAAGCTCCAAACTTTGAGGAGAAAGAGGTAAAAATTTAAGTAAATACACTACCAACAGAGATCGTTGCAATAAAAAAATACACACATAGACACACAACCTCTGGGCTATGAACCAGGGATTCTATAAATTGAGAGCTAGAAATTTTTGCACTGAAAGGACCTTTGAGATCATGCTGTCAAACACTCATTTTACAGATCAGGAAACTAATCTTTCAGAGCAGTGAAGTGTCACAACTTGCCATACTAAGTGATGAGCTCTCACTACAATGCTGTACACAGATCACTAACACTGTCTTAATATTTATAAAAGTCTCAAATATCAACAAGTCTTTGCGCTCTCCTTACAAACATAAATATATGCCAAAAGATTTATATAAATGCTCAAAATGGAAGAATTCTCTCTTACTAAACAAGAAAGTTCTATTCAACAAAACTTTGCTATGTCTCAGTTAGCCTGGATAATTTATATGTGCCATGTACTTACAGAAGCTGGACACTGAACCATTATTTCTAACCATTTCATTGTTTGACTTCACAGCACCCCCATCAAGCATCAAGGGGGGTTCTATGGCATACATTTACTTTAAAATAAAACTAATGGAGTTTAACTTGCTTTAGAATTTGGCTTCTTGTTCTTAAGACTTTATAAAATCATCTCAAAATGATTTAAAGTCATCTTAATGTCAAATTACCTATGTCTACTATACAGTTTTTGTGTACTTTGTCTTCCCGTAGAGTAGCCCCTTGAATTATAAGTATTTTAGAAGTTTCTTTCTATAGTTCTATAATTTTCCAGAAAACAGAGACTCTGAGGAATGAGTAGTCTCTCTGATTAAGATTCCATGCTATCATTCTTGCATAAGAAAATATTATCCATCCATCCAGTACACAAGAATATAAAGTCTTCAGGGTGAGAGCATGTTGACATGAAACAATGATCTGGTTTGGGAATTCAGAGCAGGGTGAGGAAGCTAACCACCTGGTGAAAGAGGCCTAAAATGAAGAGCTAGAACATAATCAGGGAGAAGAGAGCATCCTCACAGTGCAGACGGTGGAAGACAAGATGTGACATTAATAATATACAAGAGGAATGATTATATACACAACTATATTAAAAATAATTGGAACCAGGCTTTTTGCTACTAAAGAAGAGAATTAGAAGTATGGGAAAGGGAAAAAACTAGAATGAACACTTTTTTGTTGGTCTGGAAATAGAAAGTATCATGACTTTCAGAACAGGGGACTAGGGATGTAGCTCAGTGGTAAAGCATATGCCCAGCATACACAGGCTCTAGGTTCAATTCCCAGCACCACAAAAGTAATATCAAAGATAATAATTTTCAGTATATTGGATAAAGATAGAGAGACATATGATAGATGTTATAGATAAATGTGATAGAAGAATGTGAATGTGTGTATATCTATGTATGCATATGCTCTTTCCACTGAGACGGCCCAAGAGAAGTAACACCCTAAAAGCAATAAGCATACCTAATACCTAGATTCTGGCTTCTCCATAAAGATTTTCCATGAAAGTAGTAAAGGGTCCTGAAAAAAGTATCTAATTCTATGGCTTGAGCAGGAAAGCATGAAATGAGGCTACTTAATTGTACCAGAAAAGAAAGAAGTGCTCAAAAGTAATGGTAACTGTGAAAACCAAACAAAAGTTAGGTGACTTCAGAAAGCTGACTAGGAGATCCAAATCCTCACTCCTCCACAAAAGCAAGGACTTATCAGCTATCCACAGGGGGAAAAAAATACTCCAAGAGAGCTTCCAAGTCCAATTAAGAAGTGAAACAACATACTGGATCACAAAACTTGAGAATAACTTCATAGAAAAGGGTAGAAAGAATAGTTTCATTTTTATCTGCATCACCCCATCCTCCAGGCCAAGACAGCTCAATACCTAAAGGTATGCCCTCACCATGAGGAAAACTGCAGCCTTGCAAGATGAATGTCAGCTATTAGAGATATCCAAAGCCCATACCACTGTACCTCCCTGGAGGCAGTTACACTGCCTCCATTCAGCCAATGACAGTACATGCCCTCTAGAGCTGGTGCCACAACACAACCCCTGACACTGGCATCACCACACATCCCTGACACCTTCACATATCTGAAAGTAAAAGTTGTTCCCTCAAATGTTAGTCTATAAACTCTACAAGAGGTGACTATTTGTTTGGCAATATTGGAGATTGAAGCCAGGGGCACTCTGCCACTAAGCTATACCCCCAGCCCTTTTTTATTATTTCTTTTGAGACAAGGAATCACACAGTTTCCCAGGCTGGCCTTGAACTCACAATCCTCCTGCCTCTGCCTTCCAAATAGCTGAGATTATAGCTATGTGCCACCATGGCCAGTTAAGAAGTAATTACTTTAAATGTTCAGACACCAACAAAATAGTACAAAGAACATAAAAAAAATTGGTGAAGCATGACACCAAAAACAATTTCACAGATTTGGAGATCTATAAATTGCCTGATGAAGAATTCAAATTAATTATTTGAAAGATGCTCAGCAAAGCACAAGAGAACACAGCTCAAGGAAATCTGAAAAGTAATACATGAACAAATCCTGAAGTTCTATAAAGAAATAGAAATCATTAAGAACCAAATTAGGATGGCTGGTCATGTGCATGGTCCTGGGTTCAACCCAAGCACCACACATGCACACACACACATACACACAACCCAACTAATTCTGGAGCTGAAGAATGCAATGGCTAAACTGGAATATGAAATAGAGTTTTAAAAGGAGACTAGGTCAAGAAGAAGAAAGTGTCAGTGAATCTGAAGACAGTGGTATGGGCATTTGATTATTCAGTCAGAGTAGGGAAAAAAAGAAAAAGAATGAAGAACACCTACATGGTTGAAGGGACACAATTAAGCAAACTGATACATGCATTATGGAAGTCTCAGAAGGAAAAAAGATAGATGCAAATAACTTATTTAAAGAAATATTGACTAAAAATTTCCCAAATCTAAAGAAGGAAACATACATCCAAATTCAAAACACCCAAAGGATACCAAAATGGTTGAATATAAATAGGTCAACATGATACAGAAATTTAGGGATACAGAGAAAAAAACTCAGTCTCTAAAGGGGAACTATCCCTGTTGGAATGTAAAACAAGTGACTTGTGAACAACTCATGACCCAGAAAAAAGAAGCCTAAGGATCAAAAAGGGACCAAAATATGTGAGGACACTAAACAACCCACAATTACTTGTTAACTTTTCAATTCTCTATAAGTTTTCTGGAAGGTAGCAAAGCAGGAACAAGACTTTAATAGAAAGTAACCATTAATCTTGGTAGCTAGGGGCTAACCTTTGATTGGATGGCCCAATTACCAGATCAACCAATCAACCACCAGGGACATTGATATAAGCTGACACCCATATGGCAGATCAGACCCCCTAATGGGGAAACATGATCTTGTTCAATATTTTCCAATCCTGGGGGAAGTCTAGTCCCTTTGGATCTCACTTATTCCACCTACTTATGCATCCTAATAAAAAAAACAACTGACTTTAAGCCTGGGCAGTGTGTCTCTGTTGAGATAGCCCATATTCTGCCATGAGGATGCATACCTTTACCTTTCACTTTCTGATAAAACTCTTCATTTGGCTAAAACCTGACACACATTTAAATTCTTTTTTGTGATGTGTCTAAGAGATTGGAAGGTCTAAATACAGGTCTCCTCTGTTTCTGGAGAGACCTGCTTGACCCCGTCTTGTGGTAGCAAACACTGAGACACATTGTATTAAATCATCAAAAGTCAAAGACAAGAGAATTTTGAAAGAACCAAGAAAAAAACTGCTGTACATTAACACTTTGAGGGAGAGAAACCTTACTCTCCATTCAGTGCAGTAGCACTTCCATGAGGATGGATAAAACTCTTGCTTTTTTTTCCCTCTGTCACTGTCTTACCACTGCTTGGTCCCAATCATAGTGTAACTGCAGATATGGATGGTTACTGGCTATAAGACTGAAAGGGGTATCTCAAGGGGTCTCAAAATTACCAAGAAGATCAAACAGAGAAGGTAGCTCAGTTGATAATAAAGTCCTGGGATAATTCCACAACCTATGCAACTAGAGAGCTGATCCAATTTGCATTATCAAAGAGTTTCATAACTGAGCTAATGGATAAACCTCTGCCAGGTACCAGACTCACCAATGAGCGTTCCATATTCTAAAGGACATTGCAGGGGCTTAGAGGTGTAGTTCAATTGTAGACTGCTTGCCTAGCATATATGAGACTATGGGTTCAATCCTTAGCACCACAGGAAAATAAAAAGAGCACTGCAAAACTGTGGAATCATATCCCACAGAAGACCAGTTGAAAAACGTGGTTTGAATCTGACCAGGCTGATTGCCAGTTGAAATAAAAATATTAACATTTAAATAAAGTTTAAACAAAGCCCAGAAACTAAAAACATAAAATTATCTAGAATTCAGCGAGGTGTGGTGACACATACCTGTAATCACAGTGGCTCAGGAGGCTAAGGCAGGAGGATTGCAAGTTCATAGCCAGCCTCAGCAACTTAGCAAGGCCCTAAGCAACTTAGCAAGACCTTGTCTCAAAATAAAACATAAAAAAGGACTGGGGATGCAGCTCAGTGGTTAAGCGCCCCTGGGTTCAAACAATTCCCAGTACCAAAAGAAATTTTTTTAAACTAGAATTCAAAAATTATGTATAAAGACCTTTGAAAATCTCAATTTACATAAGATAATCAATAGAAGTCAATGATGATACAGCACAAATAAATATATATTGTATATGTTTATGTGTAAGTGAAATATATAAATTTTATTTATTTGTTTGTTTGTCTGTTTATTTACATATAAGTGAAATGAATGTCAGCAATGATACAAAGAATAGGAATGAGGAATTCAGATGTGTTTTTGCAGTGCTTGGGATCAAACCCAGAGCCTCACACATGCTAGCAAGTACTCTACCACTGAGCCACACCTCCAGCTTCACAGCTATTTTGTTATAAAGTTCTCATACTACTAGTCAAGTAGTATTGTGTTACTTGAAAGTTGATTTGGATTGGTGTATATTGCAAATTCTAGGGAAACCAATAAACAAATTAAGGAGTACAGCTGAGCCAAGACTGCCTCACAGGAAGCTAAGGCAGGAGGACTGCAAATTCAAGACCAGCCTTAACAAGTCAGCAAGACCCTTTCTCAAAATTAAAAATAAAAACAGTACTGTGGAAGTAGCTAAATGGTAAAGCATTTGCCTAGCAAGCATAAGCCTTGGGTTCATTCCCTAGTGACTGACTAACACAGACAAACACACACACACATACATACACACACACACACACACACACACATACTATAACTGATGTGCTGAGATGATAAAATGAAATCACACAAAATGCTCAATTTGAACCATTAAAGGCAGAAAAAGAGTTGAAAAAAAATAGAAACAAGGAGTCAGAGCAACAAAAACAAAATAGTAACAAATATGGCAGATATTAACCAATTATACTAATAATCACCTCAAATGTCAATGGTATAAATGCTCCAAATGCAACTGAACACATGGGTTTGCCTCTCTGTGAGTGTAAAGCCAGAAAGTGCAAGCAGGAGATAAAAGAATGGAGCATGTAAGGATAACATTAAGTTATTTTCTTTTCCTTTTTAAAAATATTTATTTAGTTTTTTAGTTGTAGTTGGACACAATACCTTTATTTTAGTTTTTTATTTTTATGTGGTGCTGAGAATCGAACCCAGAGCCTCGCATGTGTTAGGCAAGTGCTGTACCACTAAGCCACAGCCACAGCCCATCATTAGTTTATTTTCAAAGCAATGGTTTCCCTAAAGAAAACATGAATGACTTTATGACATTCACCAGTAAATGGATGGATCTGGAGACTATCATGCTAAGTGAAATAAACCAATCCCCCCCCAAAAAAACAAAGGAAAAGAAAAAGAAAGCAAGCATGGGAATTTTATTTAGGAAACCTATACATATGCAATATAGAAAAGCACATTAAGAATGAACACATTTCAGAATATACTTAGTTTAAGGTGTACATTTCTGAGTATGCTCAGTTTGAGGTCATAGTTCAAAAAGGAGGGATATCATACATATCTGGGCACACTCAGCTCAAGGTCATAGAGCATATGTGTAAAAAGGGAAGAGTATTATCAATCTTGTTTATATTTTCAAATAACTAATTCTTTGTTTCACTGATCCTTTGCAATTTTTATTCTCTATTAATTTCATCTCTGATCTTAATTATTTCCTCTCTTCTACTGTTTTTTTTTAATATTTATTTTTCAGTTGTAGTTGGACACAATACCTTTACTTCATTTATTTATTTTTATGTGGTGCTGAGAATCGAACCCAGGGCCTTGCACGTGCTAGGCGAGCACTCTACTGCTAAGCCACAACCCCATCCCCCTCTTCTACTGGTTTTGAAATTAGTTTCTTCCTGCTTTTCTAGACCCTTATGATGTAGCATTAGGTTATTTGTTTTTTAATATTTTCAGTTGTAGATTGACACGATATATTTATTATTTATTTATTTTTATGTGGTGCTGAGGATGAATTCAGTGCCTCACACTTGAGAGGCAAGTGCTCTACCACTGAGCTATAACCCAACACCAGTATTAGGTTCTCTATCAGAATCTTGCTCTATTTTTAATGTGAATACTCAAAGCTATAAACTTTCCTATTAGTGCCACCTTCATAATGTTCCAGAGATTTGGGTATGTTGTATCATTGTTATTGTTTGATTCTAGGATTTTTAAAATTTTTGCCTCTCAATTCTTTAACAATCCATTCCACATTTAAAAGGCTATTGTTCAATCTTCATGTCTTTTCTATAAGTTTTCTGGCTACTGACTTGTAATTACATAATCATTCACTATGATCTGATAAGATGCACAGGATAATATCATTTTTTTTGTATTTGCTAAGACGTGTTTTGTGTCCTAAAACATGGTCTATAATGGAGAAGGTTCCATGAGCTACTGAGAAGAAAGTATACTCAGCTGTTGTCGGGTGAGATATTCTATGGATGTGGGTTAGGTCTATTTGATTTATAGTATTATTTAGGTCAAAAGTGTCTTTATTGATTTTGTGTCTGGATGATTTGAGTCTCTTTGAGAGGGGCATCTTTAAATGACGAAATATTATTGTACTGGGGTCTATCTAGGACTTGCAGTTAATAAGTGTGCATCAATATTTAGGGCATAAATATTTACTATCTATATATCTTCCTGTTGGATTGTTTCCTTCCACAATATTTAATGGCTTTCTTTGTGACTTCTCATTATTTTTTTGCTTGAAATCTCCTTTGCCAGAAATGAGAATAGCTACTTCTGCTTGCTTTCAAACTTCATTTGCATGAAAGACCTTTTTCCATCCTTTTACTTTCAGTCTGTGGTTATCTTTGCCTGTGAGTCCCTTGGAAGCAGCACATGGCTGGGTCTTGTTTTTTATTCAATTTCGCCAGTTTGTATCTTTTAATTGAAGAATTCAGACCACTTATATTTGCAGTTATTATGGAGAGATGTTTATTTCCTGTCATTTTTTGTTTGCTTCATGGATTTAATATGTTTTTATATTTCATTTGCTTAATTGCTTTTAGAGAGCTTCACCAATTTGAGAACTGTGGGGTTTGTTTTTGAGTTCTTTGTGCAGCTCTCTCTTATAAGTGTTTTCTGTAGTGTAGGTTTAGTGTTCATGAATTCTTTGAGTTTTTTCTTATCATGGAAAGTTTTATTTTTGTTTCAATTCTGAATGAGAGATTTTCTGGATATAGCAACCTTGTCTGGCAATTGTTTTCTTTCAGAGCTTGACTAATCTCATTCCAAGAGTGTCTAAATTGAGAAATCTGAAGTGAATCTCATTGGTCTACCTCTATATGTGATCTGATATATTTCTCTTGTGACTTCTAAAATTTTATCCTTACTCTCCCATTTTGATTATGATGTGCCTTGAAGAAGCTCTTTTTTGATCTTGTCTATTTGGAGTTCTACATGTAACCCGTATAAGGATGTCCATCTTATTCTTAAGGTTTTGAAATTTTTGAATTATTATTTCACTGAAAAAGTTATTGATTTCATTACCTTGTATTTGAATGTCCTCTTCTATCCCAATGACACCTAAGTATAGCTTTGTAATGTTGTACCAGAATTCTTCATGGTCTTTTTTTTCTTTATTTTCCAAGTGTTCCAGCTCAAATACCCTATATTTGAGGATTGAGGTTGTGTTTCCTACACAATCTAGTTTTTGATGATACTTTCAGGTGAATTTTTAAATTTAATTTATTGTGTTTTTCATTTCCAGGAGTTCTGTTTGGTTTATTTGCAGAATCTCTATTTCTTTATTGAAATGGTCTTTGACCTTCTGTAATTATTTCTTAATTCATTTCTTATTTCTTATATTTTCTTTTAGCTCATTAATTATTTTAATGATCAAGTTTTCAAAGTCTTTCTCTAAAAGTTCATTCCTTTCCATGTCTGTGTGTTCCTTTTTTAGGCAACTGCAACTTTTGGACAGATATTTGTTTGCCCGTTTCCTCATATTTTCAGAGTTCTTAGATTTGCACATCTGTCGAGATGGATTCCTTTTCCTCTTTTATGAGGATGTCCTTTGGTATGTAGTTGTCTCTTTTGTAATAAGTCCTGTGTTTCTGGTATCTTTTAGCTTCAACACACAGGTTTAGCATAATCAAATGTTAGCTTCTACCATTAATGCCTCTTAGTTTACCATGGCAAAAATGTTGAGTAACTAACTCTTGTAGAGCTGCTGTGACACTGTGGGGTTTTTATGCCTTCGTTTTAGGATCTTTCTCTGATTTTGCTATTAGATGCCCAAGTATGGGTCCTGATGTCCCTCTCTAGTCATTCTTATTTAAGGCTTAGTTGTTGATTTGGGATTTTTGTCTTACTTATTCTGTGTTAAGGTACTGTTGAAGCTTGAGCAAGATTAGTCTGAGTATGGAGGAAAATGCCCTGTCACTTTGCTGAGTTGTGAATGTAATTCAACTATGGAGTCTCTACCCTGTTAACTCATAATGTTCCTACAAGTCAATTCCCAGTCAATCTCCAAAAAAGAGGGAAACAAACAACAGCTAAAATGCAGTGATCAATATATAGCATTAGAATAAGTGCCCAGGGCCTATCATGGCATGTACACCCATAATTACTACAAAAAGAAGAACAGTGATATCAGCACTTAACAAGAGGAAAAAGAACAAACAGTCATGAACTAGATCTAGCATTAAATTGAGGGTGTCAACTATACCCTCCCCAGTACTAATAACTGCAACAACATGAATGATGGTGGCAGTAATCACAGTATATTTAGAGGGAAGAGAGGAGAGAAGTAATAACCACAAGAGCTGAAATAAAGAAAATGTCAAGTCAAAACACATTTAAAAATACTTAGTCTTCTAAGGTCAATACAAGGTAAAATAATAACTAGCTAAAGAAAGAAAAATTTAAAAAATAAAAACAAAAAGGAGGTAAAAAGAAGGGGGAAAATCAACACAAATAGAATATACACACCCATACATACATATATTCACAGCTTAATGGAAAAAGGAGAAAAGAAAGAGAGGAAGGAAGGAAGGCAAGGGGAGGGAGGGAGAGAGAGAGAGNGAGAGAGAGAGAGAGGAATAAGGAAGGAAGGAAGGAAATATTTCCATTTATTCTTGAGTGGTGCACCCCTTAGAGAGAGAAAGGCTTGGGGATGTTAATCTTTGAGTTGCTCACTAAGCTGTCAGCTGGAGTGGCCTGGATCCAAAGCTGTTTGGAATTTTGTCCATTCAACTACATAAATGCCCTCCCACGGCAGGGCTGATACAGATTTCTAAACGTGAAGTTCAAGTAGCTGATGTTTGGTTCTGACCGACATTTCCAGCTTTGTTGTGAAGTATTGGCTATAGAAAGAATAGCTCCAACCAACCTATTGACGGGCAGATGCCAATCTCTGCTGGAGGGGGGGGGGCGGTGACCTGAGGATTCCATTCTTGAGGCAAAGAGACCAATTTTCCACTCTTCTCATATACCCAACTGCCCACAAATGTGGTCGTTCAAGGATCAGATTCTGAGCATGAATGTCCAACTGTCCAGGTTCTGGGATATCTCCAGCTAATCCCACAAGGTGTCAAATCCAAAGGGAAAGTGAAAAGCACTCTGCTATGTATCCCCAGCCTAAGACATCACCCCACCCCTGCACATTCCCCTGTGTCTGCCTCAGTTGTGTCCTGCCTAGAGGACTCTAGATCTCATGGCAGGAGCATGGAAGGAGAGTTAACTAATGCTTGTTATAAACTCTCTGGCTCCTGCCATATAAAGACAAATCAGAAATCCACTACTGCCTCAAGTTGGCACCCCATATCAGCTCTCTGCTCTCCAAACATGAAGTGTGGAGCACCCCTCACATATTAGCTCACTGCACTGGCTGTGGGTCACTCAAGTTATGATTTCTCCTCTATTCTACAGGTTTGACAGTACCAAATTTTATTCAGAAATTCAGTATTGTTGTTTCGGCTGCCTCTCCCTTCCACGGTAAAATGACACTGTGCCCTTATTGGCTGGATTCTGAGGTATTCTTTCCTGTCTTATGTTCAAAGTATCCAAATTTCTATCTCTATGATTCTGATATTGAGATTCAGTGAATTCCCTGTCATACACCTCACTGGGAAGCAGTATTCTTGCTACCTGAATCTCAAGTCACAGAGAAACTGGAAACTTCAGCTTTCCTCTACTCCATCATCATTTATCTTAAAAAAGCTAATGCCAACCCTCTTCAAACTATATCATGAAACAGAGAGAGAAGGAACACTCTCAAGCTCATTCTATGAATTCAGTATCATCCTGATACTAAACCAGATAAAGACACATCAAAGAAAACTAAAGACTAATGTCTCTGATAAATGTAAATGCAAAAATCCTCAATAAAATATTAACAAACCACATTCAAAAACACATTAAGAAGAATGCACACCATGATCATGTTAGATTCATCCCAGGAATACAAGGTGGTTCAATATCCATAAATCAATAAATGTAATTAATCACATAAATAGAATCAAGGACAAAAATCACATGATCATCTCAATAGATGGAGAAAAACCCTTTTGACAAAATTTAGCACCAATTCTCTTTAAAATCACTGGAGAAATTAGGGATGGAAGGAACTTACATCAATACCATAAAGGCAATATATGACAAAACCAAAGCCAACATAATACTGAATGGAGAAAAACTAAAATCATTTCCTATAAAATCAGGGAAAAGACAAAGATATCCATTCTTACCACTCCTATTCAATAAAGTTCTTGAAACTCTAGGCACAACAATGAGGCAAGAGAAGAAAATTAAAAGGAAAAAATAGGAAAAGAAGAAGTCAAAATACCTTACTTTCTGATAACATAATTCAATACGTAGAGGACCCAAATAACTCTAGAAGAAGACTTCTAGGGGCTGGGGTTGTGGCTCAGTGGTAGAGCGCTTGCCTAGCATGTGCGAGACCCTGGGTTCGATCCTCAGCATCACATAAAAATAAATAAATAAAATAAAGGTATTATGTCCAACTACAACTAAAAAATAAAAAAAAGACTTCTAGATCCAATAAATAAACTCAGCAATGAAGCAAATACAAGATCAATAGCTTTCTTACACTCCAATAATGAATCTGCCAAGAAAGAAATAAAGAAAACTATTCCATGCATAATAACCTTAAAAAATAAAAGAAAATACTTAGAAATAAGTCTAACTAAATAGGTGGAAGTGTTGAGAGCCATCCACGGGCTGTGTGTGGACTATATTGTGCATTGCAGCCTAGTGAATAGGATAATCTGGTGTCTGGGAACTTCCAGTGGGTAGTTCCTCTGGTTGACTGTTCAGAAACACTGGGGGCCCTAGTCTGCTCTGCCTGGGCCCACACAGCACTGGAGATGAGGTGACCTGCTGTAGCCACACAGCCCCTCTGAGATGGGTGTGATATGGCAAGATGCCAATCAACCTGCTGACTGTAAGACATCAAGAAATAAGATTTCACCCTGAGGGACTGGGGTTGTGGTTCAGCGGTAGAGCGCTCACTTAGCACATGCAAGGCCCTGGGTTTGATCCTCAGCACCACATAAAAATAAATAAATAAAATAAAGATATTTTAAAAAATATTTCACCCTGAAAACTTATCCCTGCCTTTGGTATACCCCCTTAAATAAACCACAGGAGCCATTTTCTTTTTTTTTTTTAAACATCTTTATTTTATTTTTATGTGGTGCTGAGGATCGAACCCAGCGCCCTACGTATGCCAGGCGAGCACGTTACCACTTGAGCCACATCCCCAGCCCCGCCATTTTCTA
>NW_026000294.1:1847917-1854720 GCF_001458135.2 Marmota marmota marmota | reverse complement strand
AAAAAAAAAAAAAAAAAAAAAAAAAAGAGTTTTGTCATAAAATAGAAATGATACCAAGAGAATAGACTAGAAAACACAGGGACAAGTCCACATGACTAAATTCATTTGATCCTTGACAAAGGTCAAAAGCATATGTTGGAGATAAGACTGCCTTTTTAACAAATGGTGCTGGGAAAAACTGGATATCCATATGTAGAAGAATGAAACTAAATCCTTACCTCTGTGCAAAAATAAACTCAAGTGTATCAAAGACCTAGGAATTAGACCAGGAAGAATGAAATCTATTAGAAAAAAACAGAGGCAACACTCTGACATATTGTCACAGGAACTGACTTCCTTAATAAGACTCCTAAAGCTCAAGAAATAAAACCAAGAATCAATAGATGGGATAACATTAAATTTAAAAGCTTTTTAAAGTAAAGGAAACAATGAAGAGCATGAAGAGAAAGCCCCACAAAACAGGAGAAAATCTTCAGTAGCTACTCTTGCAAAAGGAGATTAATAAGCAGACAACATTAAGAACTCAAAAACTTCAGGAAAAAACCTAATAACCCATTTAGTAAATGGGTAAAAGGTCTCAAAAGACATTTCTCAAAAGAAGAAATACAAATGGTCAACAAACATATAAAAAATGTTCAACATCCTTAGCAATCAGGGAGATGCAAATCTAAACTACACTGAGATTTAGTATCACTTCAGTTAGAATGCCATCATCAAGAATGAAAAAATCAGGGCTGGGACTGTAGCTTAGTGGCAGAGCATTTGCCTAGTATGCATGAGGCACTGGGTTTGATCTTCAGCACCACATAAAAATAAACAAATAAAATAAAGGAATTTTATCCATCTACAACTACAAATTTTTAAAAAAAAAATAATACAAAACACAATAATTGGTGGTAAGGATATGGAGGTAAAGATACACTTACATATTGTTTTTGGGACAGCAAATTAGTACAACCACTTTGGAAAGCAGCATGAAGATTCCTTAAACGACTAGGAATGGTACCACCTAATAAGATCCATCTATCTCACTCCTTTGTAATTATCCAAATGTGCTAAAATCAACATACTATAATGAAACATGGATACCAACATTTATAGAAGCACAATCCACAATAGCCAAGTTATGAAAACAACCTGAGTATCCATCAATAGACAAATAGATATAGAATATGTGGTATATATATATACAATGAAGTTCTACTCAAGTCATAAAGAAGAATGAAATTATGTTATATGCTGATAAATGGATGGAACTAGAAAACATAATGCTAAGTGAAATAATCCAGACTCAGAAAGTCAAGGGCCAAATGTTTCCTTTCATATGTGGAAGCTAAAGGGGAAAAAGGAATAAAAAAAGGAGGGACTACATGAAGATAGATGGGTGATGAGTGGAACAAGAGTGGGAACCAAGGATGAGGCAGGAGGGAAGGGAAAGGGGAAAAACTGGAGAATTAAATTGACAAAATTATATAAGGTGCACATATGATTATATCAAAATGCATTTTAATTTTATATATAATTATAACACATCAATTAAAATAAATAAATAGAAGTAAGATCAATAAAGTAGAGGAACAGAGTCAAGAAGAGGGAAAAAGAGGGAAGGAGGTGGTACTGGGGATTAAAATATAGAATACTATGCTATATACATTTATGAATATATCAAAATGAGCCCCACTATTATGTATAAAGCACTAATATTTTTTTAAAAAAGCAAATGATGAAATAATGTCCATCCTGTATTTCAAAAATAACTGTAATACACTGCAAATTCCTGAACAAAATAGACTGTATTGCTTATAAAGAATACCAGCTCTTTATAAGTCATTCCAGCTCCTTGGAATGACTCTCTTTCTTAATACATCATAATGGACAATTCTTTTAAAGTACATCTGATTCTTTTTTTTATTTTTCATTAATCTCTAAGGATTTAAATATAGCAAAATAATAAAAATGTCAATTAACTTTTTTCCGGTGAGATTTTTCAAAATGCATCCCTGAATATTTTTAGCTGTAATTGCATTAAGTTCTAAATTTCTAACCACCTTAAAAAAAAGAAAGAAAGAGGCAGACAGAAACACTACAAACACTCTGGGGATCCTCAGTTCAGGATCCTAGAACACATGTTCAAAAAGGAAATATGGTGGACACAAACACTTCTGGGCATGCTCAGTTCAGTATTATATTGAGCCAAGTTTACTCTAGATTGCCTATAAGAATGAATCAGAGTGACTCAGTAACCTTGTCTGATTTCTCCTAACTTTCTCCAAAGAGTTTTAGCTGAAACGGAAAGAATAACTTTGAAGTTGCATTAACAATCTTTTTAAGGGGTAATAACTTTCTCCCCCATAAATTTAGGAGTTTGCCCCTAAATGTGTTTGCCTTCCTTAGCAGCTAACACAATTAAAAGAAAAAGTGTCAGAATAGATCATAAAATAAGACCCAACTATATGTTCTCTATAAGACATGCACTTTAAATGTGAAGACACATATAAATTAAAGAAATGGAAAAAATACACCATATTAATGCTAAGCAAAAGAAAGCAGAAATAACTATTAATTTCAGACAAAGGAGACTTCAGAACAAGGAATGTTACAAGAGATAAAGGGGGGGTCATTATCTAACAATAAAGGGATCAATCCTCCAAGAAGACATAATAATCCTTAACGTTTCAGGAACTAACCAGAGGGTCAAAATATGTGAGGCAAAAACTACAAAGAAAAATAGATGAATACACTATTATACTGGGAAACTTCAACATCATTTTATGAGATATGGACAGATTTGGCAGGCAGAATATCAGAAATACCATCAATATGCAGGATA
Source organism: Marmota marmota marmota (assembly GCF_001458135.2). Classification (NCBI taxonomy): domain Eukaryota; kingdom Metazoa; phylum Chordata; class Mammalia; order Rodentia; family Sciuridae; genus Marmota; species Marmota marmota. The sequence goes on along the minus strand of NW_026000294.1, from coordinate 1,851,890 downwards.
TAATAGACACCAATAGACTATTTCATCCAAAAATGGCAGAACACACATTCTTCTTAAGCTCACATGGAATAGTCAACAAGATAGATCACATTCTGGGCCATAAAATACATCTTAAGGAATAAAAATCATGCAATGACTGCTGTCAGATCAAATAGAATTAAAGAAGAAATCAATAACAGAAAGATAGCTTGAAAATTATAATTTAGAGAATGAATAATACATTTCTAAATGATATGCAGATCAAAGAAGAAATATGAAGAACAATTAAAATATTTTACACTAAATGAAAATAAAAACAAAACTTACCAAAATTTGTGGAATACTGGGAAAGCAGTGATTAGAGGGAAAATTATAGCATAGAATGTCTGTATTTAAAAAATAAAAAGGACCTAAAATCAATCATTTAAACTTCTACCTTAGGAAAATAGAAAAAGAAGAGAAAATTAAATATAAATAATCAGAAAAACACAAATGTGAAAAATGTGAGTAGAAATCAATGAAGGTGGAAATAGGAAATTAATGAAGAAAATTTATCAAACCAAAAGTTTATTCTTTGAAATGATCAAAAAAATTGATAATATGCTAGTAAGGCTAAGAAAAAAAGAGAAGACTCAAATTACTAATATCAGAAAAGAGAGATGGGAGCTGGGCGCAGTGGTGCATGCCTGTAATCCCAGCAGTTTGGGAGGTTAAGGCAGGAGGATCAAGAGTTCAAAGCCACCCTCAGCAAAAGTGAGGAACTAAGCAACTCAGTGAGACCCTGTCTCTAATAAAATACAAAATAGGTCTGGGGTTGTGGCTCAGTGGTCAAGTGCCCCTGAATTCAATCCCTGGTATTCCAAAAAAATATGGGACATCACTAAAGATCTTATGGGCATAAAAAAAATAATGATAGGCGAAAACTATGAACAACTCTAAGCCCACAAGTTTGATAAAAATAAATACATAAAATATTTAGGTTATATGGTGCTGAGGATCAAACCCAGTGCCTCACACATGCTAGGCAAGAATTCTACAACACTGAGCTACAACCCCAGCCCAATAACCTAAATATTTGACTAAATCCAACACCATTTAAAACAACACTTTCAGGCTGGGGCTGTAGCTCAGTGATAGAGCACCTGCCTTGCACGTGTGAGGCCCTGGGTTTGATCCTCAGCACCACATAAAAATGAAAATATTGTGTCCATCTTACAACTAAATAAATATTTTAAAAAATAAAAATAAAATAACACTTTCAACAAAATAGTAAAAGAAGTGAACTTCCTCAACTTGATAAACAAAAATATACAAAATATCTACATCTAACATCATATACAACAGTGTGAAACTTGAAGTTTTCACACTAAGGTCAAGAACAAGGCAAAGATGGAACCTATCACCATTGCTTTTCAATACCATATAGAAAATCCTACATAATGTAGTTAAGACAAAAAAAGGGGCAGGGGGGAGTGGAATGAACCCAAAATAATTTTCCTATGTACTTACACGAATATACCATAGCAAATTCAACCATCATGTACATCCATAGAAATGGGGTCCTAACTAGAATAAGGTATATTCCATGCTTGTACAATTATTCCAAAATAAATTCTACTGTCCGTATAACTAAAAAGATCCAATAAAAATGCAAAGAAAGGAGAGCTGTGGCAAGAATATTTTAGGGAAAAAATGGCCCCCTGTTATGTGGGAGTGCCCGTCTCCATATACACTTCTTAAAAATTACTTGAGGGGGGCTGGGGATGTGGCTCAAGCAGTAGCGCGCTCGCCTGGCATGCGTGAGGCCCGGGTTTGATCCTCAGCACCACATACAAACAAAGATGTTGTGTCTGCCGAAAACTAAAAAATAAATATTAAAAAAAAAAGAAATTACTTAAGAAATTTTTCTCCATGATCTTTTATTTTCCTTTCTGCCTTAATTGTATGTGGCTGAATATGAAAACTATTGTTCTAAAGTTGATAATATTTTTTTTTATTTTTGCTTCCACAAAAAAAGAATACAAAGTATACAGACTGGGAAGAAGTAAAGCTATTTGCAGATGACATTATAGCCCATGTAGGAAATGGAAAATGTCTGGGAAAAAAATAGAAATAATAAGCAATTATAGCAAGGCTACAGTACAAAAGGTTAATATACAAAAGTCAAACACTTTTTAATGCCAGCAATGAACAAGTGGAATTTAAATTTAAAAACATAATACTGGAAAAAAAAAAACAAACAAACCTACAACACTAGGCTGGGGCTGTAGCTCAGTTGTAGAGCACTTCATCGGCATGCACAAGGCTTGGGATTTGATCCCAAGTATGACAAAACAAAACAAAAATCACAAAACCATTTATGTTATCATCCAGAAAACTAAGTGCTTGGGAATAAATCTAACAAAATATATATAAGATGTCCATAAAGAAAAATACAAAACTCTGATGAATACAATCAAAGAATTAAATAAATGGAAAAATACTCCATGTTCATAGACAGGATGAATAAATAATGTTGAGAAGGGGCTGGGATTGTGGCTCGGTGGTAGAGCACTCCCCTAGCATGGGCAGGACCCAGGTTCGATCCTCAGCACCACATAAAAATAAAGGCATTGTGTTGTGTCCATCTACACCTAAAAAATAAATATCATTTTTAAAAAATAATGTTGAGAAGTCAATTCTTCCCAACTTCATCTGCAGATTCAATGCCATCCCAACCAAAATCTCTGAAGTTTATAAGAAGAGGAAAAAGATGCAGAATAGCCCATAGATTATTAAAGGACAAGAACACAGTTTGAGGACTGATACGATCTGACTCAAGACTTACTATAAAGCAGATCTGAGGGCATTAGTGCATGCCTGTACTCCCAGCAATTGGGTAGGTTGAGTTAGGAGGACCTCAAGCTCCAGACCAGCCTCAGAAATTTAGCAAGCTCTCCTCTCAAAATAAAAACTAAAAAAGGCGGGGATTGTGGCTCAGCAGTAGAGCACTCACCTAGCATGTGTGGGACCCTGGGTTCGATCCTCAGCACCACATGAAAATAAGTAAATAAAATACAGTTATTGTGTCTAACTACAACTAAAAAATAAATATTAAAAGAAAAACTAAAAAAGGGATAGGGATGTAACTCAGTGGTAAAGTGTCCCTGGGTTCAATCCCCAGAATTGCCAAAAAAAAAAAAAAAAAGAATATGAAAACAGAAGCAACAGACTGGGAGAAAATATACAAAGATCTCTTAAAATTTAACAATGAGAAAATGAAAAATCTGAACAAGATGTAATGGTGCATGCCTTTAATCCCAGTGACTCAGGAGACTGAGGCTGTGAGGCAGGAGAATTACAAGTTCAAGGCCAGCCTCAGCAATTGAGTGAGACCCCAGCTCAAAACAAAAAATAAGTGCTGGGGATCACTCTACATCATGTACAACCAGAGGAATGAGAAGTTGTACTCCATTTGTGCACAACATGTCAAAATGCATTCTGCTGTCACGTATAACTAATTAGAACAAATAAAAAATAAAATAAAGGAGTCAAGATTAAATAAAAGTAATAAATTTTATTGCTTCATCAAGGAAAAAAATAAAATATTTATCCTTTTGGAGAAAAAAAAAGTGCTGGGGATGTGGCTCAGTAGTAGAGCACCCCTGATTGAATTCAAATAACACACACACACACACACACACACACAAACTGATCAAAAAATTGGCCCAAAGTTTTGACTTTTTAAAAGAGGTCTCTGTCCTCTAGTAATTTTATACTCTGAAAGAGCTAGCAACAGAGCTAGGTGTGGTGATGCACACCTGTAATCCCAGCGGCTCAGGAGGCTGAGGCAGGAGGATCACGCGTTCAAAGCCAGCTTCAGCAAAAGCGAGGTGCTAAGCTAACCCAGTGAGACCCTGTCTCTAAATAAAATACAAAATAGGGCTGGGAATGTGGCTCAGTGGTAGAGTTCCCCTAAGTTCAATCCCCAGTACTACTCATCTATATATATATA
>NW_026000294.1:1838686-1844867 GCF_001458135.2 Marmota marmota marmota | reverse complement strand
ATATATATATATATATATATATATATATTCCTTTCATTTCTAAGATCACAGGTACCCTCACATTCTGAGAACCTCAAGTCTACCCTCTGTCAGTTCTGTATAAAAAGTTTATTGTCAGCCTAGATGACACCTGAATCTCTAACTCACTAAGGGCTATCAACAGAAATCTCTATTACATTCTAACAATTCATATTTCTTCTATACTAACAAGGGTTCTTAAAGAGGATTTTTTTTCTATGCCATGGCATTTATTGCTTTCCTTTTCATTCAAACATTAATGGCACTATTAGGACTTTCTATGAAACCAGCAAGTAGTTTATTTTTTTGTTGGTGCTTTATAGTTGTACATAATGATGGATTTGTTGTTACATATTTGTACATGAACACAATATAACAATATAATTTAGTCAATATCACTCCCCAGCACTCCCCCTCCCTCTACTTCTCCCAATCCCTAGGGGATTGTTTCTTCATAAAGGACACACCTATCTGAAACTAGATAATCAAATTTACAACTTTGGAACATTATCCAGTTAAGCAAGAGCACATCTTGCGACATAATTTTATGCATTCTAGTTTGGAAACGCCCCCTGGTGGACAAACTAGTATAGTTAACATTATAACAACCAGGGCTGAGGGTGTAGCTCAGTAGAGAGCACTTGCTTACAGTCCCCTGATAATCATTAGAGCGAGCCCAGAGGGTTAACATGCCCTCCAGTTGGGTCTACTCCATTATGAAAACCAGCCAAAATAGACTGTGATAACTTCACCACCTTTTACTCTTGGCTTTTCTGCTGCCCTACCTTAAAAAAAAAATCACGATACAATCATTAATAGAAAAATATTCAGGCTGGAGTTGTAGCTCAGGGGTTAAGAGCCCATGGGTTCAATTTCCCAATACCAAGAAGAGAGAGAGAGAGAGAGAGAGAGAGAGAGAGAGAGAGAGAGAGAAAGGTGCAACAAACAGAAGAAAAACACCAAAGACATGCTCCCAATGATCTACTTCCTCCAGCCATGCCCCACCTGCCAACAGTTACCACACAGTCCTTTTAACCCATTAAATGAATTAATCTACTGATTAAGAAACAGTTTTCACAATCTAATCACTTCACCTCCGAACACTGTTCAATTCCCTAACATGAGCTTTTTTGAGGGGACTACCTTATATCCAAATCACAACATACATGAAAATCTCAATTCATTCAGAAGCAGCATTTGACAAAATCCAACAATCATGCATGATTAAAAAGTCAAGCGAAAAGCTGGGCATGGTGGCACATGCCTTCAATCACAGCAACTCCAGAGGGTGAAGCAGGATGATCCCGAGTTCAAAGCCAGCTTCAGCCACTTAGCAAGACCCTGTCTCAAAATTTAAAAAATAAATGTAAAGGATTGGGATGTGGCTCAGTGGTGAAGTACCCCAAGTTTCAATCCCCAATACCAAAAAAAAAAAGTCAAACTAAGAATACACAGAAATTTCCTCAATATAATAAAGACCATAAAACTCATAGCTAGCATTTATACTCAATCGTGAACAAGTGAAAACTTTTCCTCTAAAATCAATGACTTACTACTTCAACATAGTTCTGGAAGTTCTACTTGAAGCCATGAGCTAAGAAACTTAAATGAAAGTCAACCAAAGGGTCATTGGAGATGGAAATGTCCCTGATGCTTCCAAGAGAAGCCACATATGGTCAGCAAGACTCTTACCCATCCTGGCGGGTGGCACACTAGTAGAGGAAAACTAAAGGAACCAAGGGGCTTCACACAGGTCCCCAAGAGTGATCTCTGAGGAATCTCAGCTGACTCAAGAGTTGTAGGAACAAGGTCCATTTTGACCAACTTGGTATTAAATACTGGCAGGAAGAAGAAGTTAGCCAAAGCACAGTCCTACATGGACATTTAAAAGGAGAAAATATATATATATTTAAATGTGTACTTGTGTCAGCTCTACAAAAAGTAAGTAAAGCTGGAGGCTATAAAGGAAGGGTTCTTGTGTGGGAATGCCTAATAATAATGATCACAAAGGGCTCTAGAGTCCCAAGTTTGTCCTGAGTTAATTGAACCTGATCTCATAGACTTTCAAATCTTCCTAACCTCCTACATTGATAAACTTGGTCTGTTTTTCACTGATATGATTATGAGTTACTGTCTTCATGGTTTCCAGAGACTGGCTGAATTACTAATTGCTTTTGTGCTCCTTGTTTACAAGAAAGTAATGCTTTGCTGTCTAGTTTATTGTTGCCTTTGCATGATCCCTGCCCTATGTCTACCTTGTCCAGTCACCTGCCATCTGCCACTGTGGACCTCTGGACTGCTCTGATGCTAAATACCCTTAACTGTCTTTGCCTCACCTGATAGAGAACAAAAACTTTGGGTTACTTCCCCCAACTTTGCCCTCTTTCAGCAGGAAGCAGCTTGGAGATGTTGTAACCCATTTTTCCATAGAAATGGAATATAGAAATTGACAGCGGGAAAATGTAACAATGGTTCACTTTATGCTTTGAATATAGCCCTTGCTGCTCTGCCACTGCAACTTATTTTTTAAATGGACATGTTTCTTTCTCTTCCTCTCTCCCTGCTCCTCCTTAATTTCTCCCTCTCCCTAATCTCAGGGGAAACAGCATTACCTTTCTTCCCCATTTTAGGCAGATTTATTTGTCTTTGAGTACATACCCACCATAGAAATGAAGTAATCCAGACTTTGCGGATGGCATCAGAAGATCTCAGAAATGACTAACACCCAAATTAACAAGTGAATTACAACTCCCACAGAGAACACAAGGAATGTAACCTTGTTGATGGGCAAAACCATAGCCTTTGGGATTGAAGTCTCCTGTGTTTCTCCTTTGCTAGCAAAGCAATAAAGCTTTTTTTCCCTTTTCTCAAAAAAAAAAGTCAACCAAAGTAGAAAGGAGGAAGTAAAATTATCTCTTTTAGAAGGTGATATGATCTTATATGTAGAATACTATATGTAGAATGTAGAATACTTATATGTAGAATCCTCATGCAAAAAATAAAACTTAAAATAAGTGAATTCAGTAAAGTTACAGGACTCAAAACTAACACACAGGGGCTGATGGTATAGCTCAGTTGGTAGAGTGCTTGTCTAGCATGCATAAGGCCCTGTGCTCAATTCCCCAGCACTACATTTAAAAAAAAGAAACTAACTAACATACAAAAATCAGTTGTAATTCTATACAATAGCATTGGACAATCCAAAAGAAAAATTAAGAAAACAATTCCATTTACATCATCATTGAAGGAACAAGAGATGAGTGAGGAAGAAATGAAAGACTGAGACCAGGCAGAAATAAACAAGAGAGTTTATTTGTCAGAGCTGACAAATAAAGGCCATCTCTCTATAGGAGAGAGGCAAAACAGGGTTGGGTTCTGGGACTTTTTGGGGAGAGGCTCAGGAATCAGAGCTGGGCGGGTCCTAATGTAGGTGGTTAAGGGTTGGGTTGGGTTGGTATGAGGGAGTGGTGAGCCTTTCTCAAGAAAGGCCCTTGGGCAGAAAGCGAAACTTTTTCCTTAAAATGGGTTGTCTCTTAAGATGGCCATCCAGATGCTAAGCAAGGATCTTATAATCATAAAGAAGAATAACATACTTAGGAATAAATTTAATCATGGAAGTACAGATTTGCACACTGAAAATTGGAAAACATTGCTGTAACAGAGGTTCACTTGATGTTTTGAGTATATCACTTGTAGCTTTGAAACTTACATGTTTTTTGTTTGTTTGTTTTCTTTTTCCCAACCTTCTTCTCCCTGATCTTCTCCCTGATCATATTTTCCTTAACCTTCTCCTTCCTGATTCTCTACTCCCTGATCTTTTCCCTAACCTTTTCTCTGATCTTTTCCCTAACCTTCTCCTCCCTGATCTTCTCCTCCCTGATCTCTCTTCCCTAATCTCATTTTCTGAATAACCTCTATGAAAGCCCCCTGTTCCTGTTGATAGGCAAAACCACAGCCTTTGGGACAGGAATCCCCAGTGTTTCTCCTTTGCTAGAAAAGGAATAAATCTTATTTTTCCTTTTTCTCAAAACCATGCCCTCATTATTGGATTGGCATCAGGAACAAGGACTGAGCTTTTGGCAACATTGCTAAAAGAAATTAAAGACCTAAATAAAGATATGTACGGATTTAATGCAAACTCTATAAATATTCCAATAGCTTTTACAGAATTGGAAGAAACCATCCTAAAATTCATATGTAATTTCAAGGGACTCACAATAGCCAAAATTATCTTTGAAAAGGACAATGGTGGAAATCTCATGTTTCTCTTTCAAAAGTGCAGTGCCACAAAGCAACAAAACAAAACAGTGTGGTACTGATAGGAGGAGGGACATATAAACCAAAATAGTAGAAATAAGAGCGTTAGTATTTAGTAATGAGCAGTGAAATGCAAACCAATAACATGGAAGGGTCATGGGTTTTCTTTAAATTGCTTTTAAGGCAAATAAATAATCGAGTTACATATAGAAAAATAGGTTCATAAACCCTGAGAATAAACAAAGATAAACAAAGTGAGCCAATTAAGAAATGGATCAAGAAAGAAAGATCAATAGGGTTAACTCCTGACAGGGTCTATTGGGGTCACTGTTAGGATTTATGGCCATAAGTTTCTCAATGTATTTCAGAAGAGAAATTTCTTTAGTAGTGCAGACACACCAAGGTAAAGTTTGTCTGGCCACTGACCCCCAATACCCACATCAACATAGGATTAACTTGTAGATAATATCCCCCTGAATAGCATTGTCAGGGACTAGAAGGAAATTCTCCTTCAAAGATTAGCCTGACAGCCCCCTGGGAGACATCCTGCCTGGGAGGCATCCTGCAGCCACCTATCTCCCTGGAACATCCTGCGGTTATCAGGATCATCAGACATCTTGCACCTGGCAGTTTTACCACCCACATCCAGCAGTTGTTGATTAGAGAGCTTCCCCATCCCCAGCATATAAATACCCCTGTGTGAACAATAAAAGTTTGCAGCTTGATCAGACACCTGTCTTGCTGTCATCCTTCTGTGTCTCTTGTCCCTTCATTCCTCCCCATCTAGGTTCACTGCCCACGTTGATGTGTCCTGCCGGACGGGACATAGCATGGCCATAATGACTGTTAAAAACTCTCCCACCCAACATGAAGGAAGAGTTGAACATCTAATTGGCAAAGAGTGTACAAGGTGGACCCCAGCTTTCAAGGCACCCATAAAACAGCAATATATTTGAAAACAGTACTGTTTCCTTTGTTGTTCTACACTTGGAGACAGCCTATTCTCTCTCCATTGAGAGTGCTCTCTGCTTGAACCTTACTACACTCTCACTCACAATAAAATTCTCTTGCTTGGCTTTTCATGTCTGATGTTAAATCTTCTTTTATTGCAACCACAAGAACTGAGATTTGGAGCTACCGCTCCTCACTCTTCTGTGACAAGAACACGAAAATAAATCCTCATATATATGGTCAAATAATTTTTGACAAGGGTATGAAAACCATTCAGTGGAGAATAAACAAGTTTTGTTTTTGTTGTTTCATGTGGTATGGGTGGGTTGGACCCAGGGCCTAGTACATGTTAGGAAAGCATACTACCCCTGAGCATACTCCCCAAAATTTTATTTATTTTTTGTTGGGTACCCATGATAGAATACAGGGGGGCTTCACCACTGAGCCATTATTTATTTATTTGTAAATTTTGAGACAGAGTCTCACTAAGTTACTTAGGATGGGCTTGAACTTGCAATCTTGTCTCAGCCTCAGCAGTCTCTACAATTACAGGCATGCATCACCAACACCAGGCCATCCCCAAATCTTTTTTTTTATTTTGAGACAGGGTCTGGCTAAGTTGCCAGACTGGCCTTGAATTTGTGATCCTCCTGCCTCAGCCTTCCAAGTAATTGAGATTATGGGTGTGTGTCACCAGACCTGGCAGAACAATCTTTTTTTAAAAATATGTTTTAGTTGTAGATGGACACAATACCTTTACTTATTTATCTTTATGTAATGCTGAGGATCAAACCCTGGGACTCACCCATGCTAGGTGAATGCTCTACCACTGAGCCACAACCCCAGCCCCTGGAACAGTCTTTTCAACAAATGGAACAAGTTGGATATCCACATGCAAAAGAATGAGGTTGTACCCTTACCTTATACCATACAAAAAATTAACTCAAAATGGATC
>NW_026000294.1:1829786-1837574 GCF_001458135.2 Marmota marmota marmota | reverse complement strand
CCACTTCCTTCTCTCTCTCTCTCTCTTTTTTTAGACAGCATCTTGCTAACTTGCTAACCCAGGGCCTTGCACATGCTAGGCAAACTCTCTGCCACTGAGCTATATCCCCAGCTCTGAAACAAAAACTTACAGCCGCACAAAAATCTGCACACAAATGTCTCTGTCAACTTTATTTGCAATAGTTAAAAATTGGAAAACCCCAAATTCCTTCAATGGTGAATGGCCAAACTGTGGTACATCCATACTGTAGGATTCTACTTGGCAATAAAACAGGACGTACTATTGATATACAGAAATGAAACTTGGATGGACCCCAAAGGAATTATGCTGAGTGAAAAGAGCCAATATCCAAAGGTATACATATTGTATAATTCCATTTACTTAACATTCTCAAAATGACAAAACTATAGAGATGGAGAATAGGTTATTGGTTCCCTGGGGTTAGGGATGGGGATATTTGTGGTGATGAAATTGTTCTGTATCTTGATTGGGGGTGTGTGGTTAACATGAATATATACATGTCAATAAAATTGTACAGAACTACAAACACACAAAATTTAATGTATGTAAAACTGGGGAAACTTAAATAAGGTTTGTGGATTGTACCCACGTCTATTTCCTAGTTTTATATTGCACTAAATATACACACAAAATGTTTCCATTGGGGAAAAACCGGGTGAAGATTACACCAAATTTCTCTTTACTATTTTTGCAGCTTCCTGTGAGTCTATAATTATTTCAAAATAAAGTTTTAAAAACCACATTTGTTAATATCACCACCAATTCCATGAGAAAAAGTCTAAGTACTGGAGGATTTTTTGTTTTTGTTTTTTGTTTTTTTTTCAACAAGTCAACATAGTTTATTACTTTTGCACAGACTATTTCAAGGAGTTTAAACAAATAGTGGGGGGGGGGGAGTGACAGGTGTCCTTCACATCCAGGATCTCCTCAGGAGCCAGAACTCCAGCTGTGACTTCCCCCAGGCCAGGACAGGGGAGGGAACACCTGTTCTCCACATGCACGTGCAGAGGAAGCCAGCAGCTCGCACCCAAGTCATGCTTAATAAAAATAGTATATAATCTTCACAAGGAATAAAAACTAGTCTCAGATATATACAGCAAAGAGTACGAGGTGACCTTCTGGGCTGGATCCCCCATGCTGTGAGAGGCCAAGAGTAAAACAAAAGAGAGAGGGAAGCTTAAAGATGTCCAGGTGAGGCCACCCTGACCTTGGCAGCCCAGCTGCCCAAACTAGACAGAGGTGGGGCACTTGCTTGGCTGGGAAGAACAAACTCCTCCAGTCAATCACATCCCTATCTTGTACACCAGGTTCTCCTTCCTACCCATCTTGTCTGAGATAGGAAAGACCTCAGGGCTCCTGTACCTGTTCCTTATAGCTTCTCTTCACCTGTGGGCTAAGGCCCCTGAGCTTCTGAACTCCATGACCCCACAGATAACAGCCTAGGGCAAAGATGCCACAGGCTGAACTCCTTACAGGAAGTGAGAAACCTGAGGCCATAAACAGCTCTGGGGTACATGTCTTGGGCCCAGTTGGTCCATTAGTCATGGTAATGTTTCCTGGAGCTATAGCCTCCCTCCTGGATGAGACTGACCTCTAGCCAGAGGCCTCTGGAACATTCAAAGTCGAAGTATTTGGAAGCTAACGTGCTCTTGGTAGAAGTATAAGTTTCCCAACATTCTAATTTTTAACTAAAAGCTAAAACTTTATAACTGCAAACATCACTGGTCCATGAAAAAAAAATTATCACTGGCAAAAATGCTCTCCACTGATTTCCCTGAAGTCATATACTCCATTCATTTTTATGAAAATATCTGCTAAATACCCAAGTATACATGAACAAAGTCTGCATCAGTTATGCTTTCAAGTGAGTTTCTAATTCAGCTCATAAGTTAAACAATCACCTAAGGACATTTCCTCAATACAGCCATCACAGAAGTGCTCTATGTGTACTTCCTTTTTCATCACAGAATATTAAAACGTATCTGCTGGGCATCACAGCACACACTTGTAATCCCAGCAACTCAGGAGGCTGAGGCAGGAGAACTGCAAGTTCAAGGGCAGCCTCAGAAACTTAGTGAGGCACTGTCTTAGTGAGACTTTGTCACAAAAAACAAAAATTAAAAAAGTCTGGAGTTGTGGCTCAGTGATTAAGTGCCCCTGGATTCAATCCCCAGTATGAAAAAACTAAAAAAATAAATAATTAAAACAATATGTCCTCCAAGTTAAAAATTTAATAAAAGTAATCATCTTTACTGCCTCATTAAGGATATTTTAAAGTAAAACTGACTGATAAAATATCTACTAGAGAAGTACAAGCTATTGTCTTGATTTACATCTAAGTATCAGCCATTTTAACATTGTTGCTTTTGTGCCACTAACACAAAAACTAATATAGCAAAAAAATAAAAATAACATTTTAGAATTTTGAAAATAGTTTTGACCTCTCAGAATGCTAACCCAACTTCCATTGCCTCACTCCATTCAGTCCTTAAATCTCTACACTCTGTCTTCTACTTTTACCTTGCTACTGAAAACTTTTTTCTGTAGTCACCGTCACCTTCCTGAAGGCCATGTCTAAACACCTCCATTGCAACCTCACTTCCTTTATTTCTCTGAAGCATTGGCTACTACTAACCATCTTAGTTTCCTTCTCATACATGACTCACTGTACTAATCTTTCATTTCTTATTTGATCTCCGTCCTTTCTGCTTATTCTAGTTTTGACTACATGTCCCCAAACACACCTCCTGGCAACAAGTAAATGTGGAATGAATAAGCTTTCTTATCATGCATCCTTTCCTTTCTCTAAAACTTAAGTGGTTCAAGTCCTCACTGAGCATAAATGCTTGCTTCCATTTTAATGTCTCCTGTATCTGCCCTATCTTACCCAATGCTTATTACTTTTTACTTTTTAAAAATATCTTTTTAGTTGTTGATGGGCCTTTATTTTATTTATTTATGTGCAGTGCTGAGAATCGAACCCAGTACCTCACACATGCTAGGCAAGCACACTACTACTGAGCTACAACTCCAGCCCACTGTTGTTAATTTTGTAGTCCACACTTTCATTAGTTCATGCTTACACTATGCCTCCATACCTTCTGTTCATGTTTTAATTCATTCCAAGCATGACTGCCAAGCGTGACTACTCTTTTTTTTCTTTAGTTTTACATTTGTTTTTTTTTTCCACATGACTACACTTACCTCTCTCCAGCCACCTTCCACTATAATTTTATGAAAATATCAAAAGTATTTTTTCAAAGAGGTATATCTGAGTTTTCTCAATCTGGGTCCAAACTTAGTTTTTACTATACCCTTGCAAATATTTCATTCCAGATGAACTGGTCACACAGCATTCCTTAAAAATGAGATGCACAATTCTGCCTATATGACTCTATGCTCATGCACAAGCCTTTGCTCTACTTGGAATAGCCTGTATTTTTGCCCCCACTTTTCTAAATCTGTTTCTTCAAAGTTCAAATCATGCCCTAAATTATTTGTGTCTTCCCCTACCAACCCAGTCACCAATAATCTTTCCCCTTTTCTACACTCTTGTAGCCCTTGCCTATACCAATGTTTCTCAGTTTTTCACATCTTACACACACTACTTATCACTCTTCTGGTAGGGCAGCAAAAAGGTCAGAGAGATAATAGAAATAGGAGAGATCATCTGTAGCACATACATTTATATAATATCTATGATTGTTAGGTACCATGCTAAAAGTTGACAGTGCAAAATTAATTTCTTAAGTCACTACTTTTTTTTGGTGCTAGCGATTGAAAAAGGGCAAGCACTCTACCAACTGAGCTATATCCCTAACCCCACTAAGTTACTACTTTTTTAATTAGTATGAAAGATAGATAATGGACCAAAGTACTTGGTATAATAGAAAAAGCTGAGCTTCCACTTGGCTTGCAACTATAAAATAGCCTACATCATAATCTTTATGTGTAAGCTCATAGCTTTTACCTCAATGTGACCCTGCTAGGTTCTACAGGTAGTCTTATTATATATAGGGTAAGAAGCAGAACCAAAGCAGATGACCCTTGTGTGTGCACATGATGCAGACAGCAGAAAAAGGTACTGCCAATAGACAAGGGAAATGGCGAATTAGGAGAAATATGAAGATATATGTTTTTTTCCTAAAATGCTAAAAGATTACACAGGGCTGAGAATGCAGCTTAGTGATAAAGCCAATGTTTAGCATGCATGAGGTCCTGGGCTCAAACCCCAGTACCAAAAACAAATAATAATAAAAGAATATAAATGGATAATCTGTGGCACAAAGGTAAACAGAAAATGAATATTTTGCAGGTAGATATAGGGAGAGAGAAAAAGTGAATTTCAGCAATTGTTATGAAGGTCATGTGACCACATTAAACAGTATGTTTCTCACCTGATCTATGACATTCATTTGTCACTTAATATTTTCCTTTTTCCATTTAAAAATGTGTTCATGGCCTAACTTCCAAATTATATATATATATATATATATACTGTCTCTTATANTTAGGAATGACCTATCACTCCAGCCTGACCTGTTCCCGCCAATGAATGAACTAATCATGTTTAGGAGTTGTTGTTCAATTTTCCCGCGCCTCATGATGATTTGTTCTGATGTATACAAAGCCCTCCGCCCTCCCCAAAAAGTGTACTTAAGCAGTGCTCAGCTGTGGTAAGCCATTCTTATAGACCGTGGCCGCCATTAGAAGATGGCGCCGGCTTCCACTGTGGCCTGTGATAAACAACTCCTTTTATGGAGAGTTGGCGCGCAATCCCTTATCACCCTATGAGAGAGATCCACGTGGCGGCTTGGGATTGGGATGTGGGGGCTTTATTAAGCTGTGCTTGGGTGTGTCGGGGGCGGGTCGCTAGAAGATGATACTTGAATCAAGGCCTGAATAAACTGCTGAAAGAAGAATCCTGTGTCGTGTTTTCCCTTGCCGGCGAGGGGTCGCGACACTCAGCCCCTGCTCGGGGCTCTGGCTGCTTTCCCTTCTTGAGTGGGCACTGAGCCCCAGCATGCTGGTTCAATAAATCCCCCTTCTGCCAATTGCATGAGTGGTCACTTGGTGGTCTCTTTCTCCGATGTTTCGCCGGACCCTTACAAACCCATATCACTTTTTCAAATGCCCTTTCTGATAAAGACAAAGGAAGCAAAATATTTCAAAGATCAGCTAAGTCAATGGAACTGATCTCAAAATAGAATCTCCAAAAGGTTTCATGCAGTAGTAATGATTCTTCCTGGAAATTGAAAGAGTACATTTTCAAACTCTTGGAAAATAAATGCAGAAATTTCACTCACCATTTTGGGAAGCCTCATCAACATATCTTTACAACGCAATGCACATGTAGATGCTCTTTGAAAATCCCCTTGAGCAACTGCCTGAGAAAGAGAATGTCAGTAATTGGTTAAAATGAAATGACAAGGAGTTTGTCTCTAAGTCAGTTTTATCATATTTTAACTACTATTATAAAGTCTTACTTTGTTTTCTAATCTTTTCCACAATGCTAGTTGGTCTAACTAAACATAAAAGCCAGCTCAAAATACAGAGGAATAAGTGATAAGAATCTTTAGTAACAATGTAGATAATGAATGAATGGCAGTCACTTTTTCTGTAAATGCAAAAACTTGAGTACTACCTTATGTTATCATATTATGATATAATGCCATGTCTAACAAAATGATGCTATTATTTAAATAGCTCTTTTATTTATCTTCACATTAGAGGAATTAAACAGCAATCTTTTGTCCTAAAACAAGCTCACAATAACCTTACAGTCTGAACTGCTGGGAATATCTACTATCAAAGTGAGTTTATTGTAATGCCACCTTGAAGCCAAAAAGTCATTCTGCTTTCTTTCTTCCTTTCTCTCTGTTGTCATTCATTCAATTTATTCAATTATTTTGGTAGTGAGGATTGAACCCAGGGACACTTTAACACTTTTTTTTGAGACAGAGTCTCACTAAATTGCTTAGGGCCTCTCTAACTTGCTAAGGCTGGCCTCAAATTTGTGATCCTCTGCCTCAGCCTCCCAAGCACCAGACTCTGCCATTTATTAGCTGTTAACTTTCCTAGCTTCTGTTTCCTCACCTAAAAAATAAGGAGACTATACTAGATATCTCTAGGGCTCCTTTCAGCTCTACCAATCTATGACTGAAAACCTTCAAATGAACAAAAAGATCAATCATGAATTGTTTAAGCACTTGTAGAAGAGGGCTGTTTCAGCCATTTATGAATTTAGCTGACAAAATATTTTTTAAAAACATGGACACATACAAGAAAATAATTTTATAAAGTACTTTCCAAGGAGGGAAAATCCCTCCATTTGCTATTTTCTTTCCTTTTCTTTATATGGTGTCAAATATTCTCATGCTTTGAATAAGAAAGGGATTGATGGGCTGGGGGTGTAACTGTGGTTGAGTGATTGCCTAGCATGCTGGAGGTCCTGAAATTGATCCCTAGTACAACCAAAAAGAAATGGATTTAGTAGAGAAGAAAAGATAAAGATTCTAAAATATTGGAGCTGTGAGTACAGCTCAGAGATAAAGAGCCCACTTAGCATGTGCATGCCCAGCACAAGGAAAAAAAAAAAGAAATGCCAATTCCTTTTTAGTTTTCTCCTCCATCAACCTGATGAATATTAACCTTGACATGTTGCTAAGTAGAGACCTTCCTCTAAAGGTTTAATTCTAGATCTTATTAAAAAGGAAAACAAATTGCTAACAAAAGAGCCTCTAAAGCCAAACTTCTATCTATAGATATTACAAAATAATATCCCCATCCACACAATAAATATCCAACAAATACTTGCTAATGGAGTCATGATTCAAGGCACACAAAATCTTGTTATTAAAAAGAAATGCTGAGTGACAAATGCCATATCAGAGGATGTTATTTTCTGTTCTTATATTAAGCAATCTGAGACTTCAATGCTCAAAAAAACCCACAAAATGTTTATGGTTACTCAGATTTTATTCTAGAGAAATCAAAGCTCTAAGAATACAAGTTATTTTGGAAAAATTGTTCATATTCTTGAAGCCAAAATTCAGTATTTCAAGCCCAAAGCATAGAGAACTCAAACAAAAGAATCCCTAAAGAAGAGGCAGGGCTGCAGGTGTAGCTGGGTAATAGAACACTTACTTAGTGTGGCAAGGCCCCAGCATGACAACAAAGAAGAAAAAGAAGAAGCATGACGCAATACTGTAGCAACCTTTGATGAACATCTGAAAACCACAAGCCCTGGTTTCACCACTTAGAGACTGTGAGCCATTAGATCAGGTATGATGCCCTAACTATACTGATGTAATGAAAGAATGTGGATTTTGGATTCGCAGCTTTTCCATTTCTTTGCTCAGTCACAACTTCCTTAAGTCAAAATTTCCCTTCTTTCTTTCCTTCCTCCCTCCCCCACTTCCTTCTCTCTCTCTCTCTCTTTTTTTAGACAGCATCTTGCTAACTTGCTAACCCAGGGCCTTGCACATGCTAGGCAAACTCTCTGCCACTGAGCTATATCCCCAGCTCTGAAACAAAAACTTACAGCCGCACAAAAATCTGCACACAAATGTCTCTGTCAACTTTATTTGCAATAGTTAAAAATTGGAAAACCCCAAATTCCTTCAATGGTGAATGGCCAAACTGTGGTACATCCATACTGTAGGATTCTACTTGGCAATAAAACAGGACGTACTATTGATATACAGAAATGAAACTTGGATGGACCCCAAAGGAATTATGCTGAGTGAAAAGAGCCAATATCCAAAG